>NC_141596.1:67033868-67171368 GCF_047967505.1 Dipteris shenzhenensis
GGAGAGAGGGGGACGGAGGGGCGCGGCGGGAGGCGACGGCGAAGGAGGAGGGGGAAGGGAGAGGGGGCCGCGCAGCGCGAGGGGGGGGTAGACGGGAGCGGGGGAGGGGAGGGGGATTCGCAGGAGCTCACTGCGTATATGTTGTGTATGATTTCATCACCCTGTTTTTTTAGTCATATATATGCATGCATGCATTGGCTATGTGGAATTTTTATTATGAGGATCCATGTAGTTGGCATGGTGGTCATCGTGCGTGTGTCCGCGCACTCTCTCTCTCTCTCTCTCTGGAAAATTCGAAATATATTGTTTGATGCAGATGTAGTGCAGACAGTATTATATGGAGTGGAAGTATGGGGAGGCAGCATTTCAGCCTCTACATGGAATGATATTGAGAAAATGCAAAAAGCTTTCCTAAGAAGACACCTTGGTGTCAAACCCACTACTCCATACTCAATACTTCTGTTGGAAACGGGAAGAAGACCAATTGAATTTCATGCATTAATCAGAGTTATGCAATACCTAATAGAGGTGCAGCAAATGCAACCTGATAGGCTGCCTTATAAAGCATGGAATGCCAGCACAAAGCTTCAAAAGAACTACAAAAGTAAGGTCATTTGCACAGGATGGGCAACCGACATAAGAAAATGGTTCAGCAGATGGAAAGTGGAAGCATATTTGATCATGCCGCCTGAAAAGGTCAACATGCAAGAGTTTCAACTATCTTTACTGAACACTTTGCGGAATCACTGGTTGACAAGTGAAAAGAGGGTAAAGCTGGAATATTACCAAGACAACATAAATCCCACATGTTGGTCTACATACATGTCCATAGAGACTCATGCTCAGTCTTATATTAGCACACCTATCCCTCTTCTATATCACAGAAACATCGCCAGGTTCCGTACCAGATCTCATACATTTGCCATTGAGCAGGGAGCTTGGATACACCAGCCTAGACATGCTAGAGTCTGTACCCTTTGTGACATGCAGACAGTTGAGACGGAGGCACATGTAGCTCTACAGTGCCCCTGATATGCACATATCAGGGAGGACTACCAGCAGATACGGGGGGACTCCGCTAAGTTGACATCAGTTCTCTCCACTGCCTCTCCGGCAGCATTGGGATCTTTTGTCACTCGTCTTTTTACCTGTCGTCAGGAACTCATAGACTCCTGACCTCTCTCCTTGAGGAGACTCTTTTTACATTGTATCGAGACGGGTCCCATGGGTCATTTTTGGCCCCCCGAGGACGCTAATAAACTCTCTTTCTTTCTTTCTTTCTTTCTTTCTCTCCTCTCTTTGTGTGTGTGCGTAGAACACGCAAAATCCTAAATCAGTTGAGAAGAAAATGGACAGCCAATGCATAGAGTAGTTGCTGTCCCACTTTGGGACAGCTATGAATGTAAATGCTTTCTTAATGCAAAATTCCTTTTACCACCAAAAAAAGTGTGTGTGGGGAACATGCTTGCCTCTCAGAGAGTGCAATGAACACAATTATCTCTCAGTTTGGTCTTGTTTGACCTTTTGGAAGGTGACTAGGCCTTTGCTTCCTGGTTATACTTTTCAGCATAATGCGCAGTCCGCTTATCGAGCCGGTTTAGATCAATGGTATATGCTTAATCTGCGGCAATATGGTGCTTTCACTTGTCATATGTGGACGTATTATACCTTCCTGCATTCAGATCATGCTCCTCTTTGGCTGCAGCTGTCTTTTTATGATATTCAGTAGGACAGGCTGCCAGATCTTTGGACACATTGTCATATAGATGCTGATTTTGCATGGACAGCTTTTGTCACCCACATGAAGCATGTTATTCGCGACTATAGCAAGACTTTTATGCATACTCTCAGAGAAGATGTTGCTAAAGCTAAAAGCATTTGTCAAGAATTGACAAGAACCAGCCATTTCAGCAATTAACTCGAGATGAGGCTGCTTGCTTGTGCCAGGCTACACACTTTCTTCAATGCAATGACCACATGAAGGTTCGGAAATGGGAAATCAGGGCTAGGCAAATGGCTTTCACTGATAAGGGTTGTTCCTCAAAGGACTTTTTAAAAAACTTGCATTCTAAAAGACAATCTGCTAATATTTCTCATGTTAAAAATTGGGATGGTACGTGGACCAATTCTAGAGCACAACTTGTTGAGGCTTATATTTCTCACTTTGCTCGACATTTTGGGCAAGTTGATTCTCCATCACAGGAGGTTATGTCAGCTCGGCAGGAGCTCCTTCAATATGTCTGTCCGATTCTTCCTCCGCAACAATAGGCTTTGCAGCTAGAATTCCCTTTCACAAAGAGAGAGTTGAAAGATGATATCATAGTTTGTGGGAGACTGGAAAATTCCGGGGTGGGATGGTCTCATGGTGGAGTTTTATCTACAGTATTGGGATGCCCTTTCACATGCATTATTACATTTGGTTAATCAAATGTGGAAAACTCAACAAATGCACTACTAGTTGGAAGAAAGGCTTGGTGAAGTTATTCACCAAAAAGCATTTATGTCAGACCCATTACTCTTATGCCTGTCATCTATAAGCTGGCTACTAAGATGGTTTGGATCAAGGGCTTTCTGCATGATGGGTTGCATCCTACTCAATATGGTCTTCTTCCCCGCCGCAGACATATTACTGATAATATTGCCAATGCATATGTGGAAAGTACATTGAGCAAGATGTTTTATTGATACAGGTGGATATTGCTGAAGCCTTTGACATGGTTCAATGGGATCTCATCGCACAAACCATGAAGGTACTAGGATTTGGGAAGAAAATGCAGCATCTTATTTGTTGGTTATATCAAGATAGCAAGCTGCTAGTGCATTTTGGCAAGGGCTATTAGTGACCACTGGACCGTTTTTTGTTCGGTACAACAGGGTTGTCCTCTTAGTGCATTGGTTGATGCCATAGCTACTCATCCCATTACAATATATGGATCATTTTGTAGATCCAGGTGCTTTGCATGGTCTAGAGATACATGGCAGCAGACCTTTGATTGCGCAGGCATATGTTGATGATTCTTTTTGTTGCCTCAGAACACTGAAAGGGATCTTTCATGCCTCATGCGTGCTTTATCTTTATGGTTGTGGGCCTGCACGTAAATTTTCAGAAATCTAAACTTCTGCCTCTCGATGAGAAAGCTTGGCATCATATATCATGGCCGGGGGATTGTTTTACCCACGCAGGTTGTAAGGCATCTTGGTTACCCTTTGGGGTGGACGGTCAATTGCCATTAGCAAAAGGACTGGGTTCTTGATGTGCTCAAGAAGAAGCTAGAATATTGGAAACTGGCAACATGGCCCTTGCATGTCCATTACTGCATCGTTCAATCCAATATGGTTGCCTGTATCGAGTTATTTGCCTTTGATGCTATTTGCTAAGCAAGACATCTCCTGTTTTATGTCTACTATCAGGGAGCTCTTTTTGCGCTCACGCATTCGCTGGAAAGCCCTTAGGCTGCGTTCAGTGGATCACCTTTGCACGCCTAAAATGTATGGGAGACTGAATATTCTAAATATTCACATGCATATTCTAGCCCACAAGGGGAAATTGATGCCGGAGTTCATGCAGGGTGATCAACCATGGCTTTTCATAATGAGACATTTGATTTTGCACTTGTCTTCTCTAGCTTTTGGTCACTGGCACACCACTCATTGGGACTTTCTTTTGGGTCATATTGATGGCAGAATGAAGGGATGCCCTTCTGTCTCGTCTGATTATCGTCCAATGGCTAATTGGAATCACATACTTTCCTATCTGAAATGGAATGGTAGGGACACTCTTGCTGGTAACTCCTTGCGTGCTCAGAGTCTTCATTGGTCAAAGGCTTTCATGCCTGCTTTGGGTTTACAAGAATCTCGCCGCTCTTATTTTCTTTGGTCCAAAGGAATCTGCCATGTGGATGATGTGCTTGCTACCGCTGGTACGGTCATCTCTTTTCCTACAGCTGTCAAATAGTATGCTTTGGGACATCATTATTGGCCCATATGGTATTTAGTGTCACGGATGCTCCATGATTTTCAGCCAATACCTCGTCTTGAGATTTGTGACTGCTGGGTTCTTCATGGTCGCATCCTTGTATAAGGTTTTGCTGCCTTCCCCTTGGGTTTCTATTCATGCCAATCCAATCTGGTCTAATGACACGCTTCTCTCGGTGGTGGGTGAAAGATTGCACCATATATGGGCTTCAAAACTCCCTCTTCGACAAAAGTTTTTCTTCTGGCGTGTTATGCTCGGGGTTCTTCCACTCGGACAGATCTTGGCTTGCCATCATATTGCTCCTTCCACTTGTCAAAGATGTCTGTCTCCACGGGAGTCTATGCCCCATTTGTTTTGGCATTGCCCAGAGTCTCATGACTTCTTGCTTTTGCTACAGTAGCGTCTTTAGGGTCGTTTTGCTTCGGCAAGAAATTTCAGCTGTTTGGTTTCATCCAGTAATGATCTTTGTTATTGGGTTCGTTTTTGGTCACTATGGACCCTATGGAAGGCCATCATCGGGTCTTTGGTGTTCTCTCTATGTCTAAATATCAATTCTTCCGAGCATCTCTGCGACAATCATTTTATGATTGTCTCCATGCGCGTGATCTAGACTATCTTTCTTTCTTGTCATATAATGATATCTTCTGATGTTTGTAGCTGGTTGTCCCGTTCTTTGGGAACTGTTCTTTGTAATAATATGACAAATGGATTTCACCCAAAAGAAAGTGTGTATGTATGTGTAGATACATAGATAGATAGAGACAGCTTTATTGGAAGCTCTCCACTTGGCCACTCCATGTTAGGCTCCGGATTTGTCCAGTCGATTATCATGGCTTATGTTCAGTATTATTTGCCTTTGATGCATTGGACTTCTCAGGACATTTCTGCCTTTATGTCTCACGCTATGGAACTGTTATGGAAAACAAAGTCTTCTGCTAAAGCTCTAAGACTTATGAGGATGGCAAAAGTTTGTTCCCCAAGGATGCACGGTGGATTGAATGTGCTGAATATTGCACATCATGTCTTGGCCAGGAAAATTCCTCTTCTACTCACCTTTTTTCGTCAGAAGCAGCCATGGACTCATATGCTTGCAACCATGTGCACGTCCTTACGTACCACTGCACATGGTGCATGGATCAGACGCATCTATAGACGCGCTCCGACAATAATCTTTTCTTCCCTTCCCCTTCCTTCTTTGTAGGCTCTATCCCGGGTTGCCCTTTTGCTACTTCACTTATTAGCGATTGGAAACAGGTCCTTTCGCATGCTCATTGGGCCCCTTCCGTTTTGTCTCATGCCAATTCCCTTCGGCAAGAAAGTATTTACTGGAGTGCTGTTTTTGATCCTCCATTGGCCCTCCAAGAGCCGATTCGGGCATATAATCTCAGCAAATTGGGGATCAGGTGTATAAATGACATTGTTGATGCTACTGGTCAAATGCTTTCCTTCCCTCAGGCCATGGCTTCCTATCCACTAGCCATGCATCACAGGTTTATTTGGGGAAAAATTGCTGAATTGCTGCAGCCTTTTCTTCCCATCCCTCCTTTATCTAATAGGGACCGATTACACGATTGGCAGTTACACCCGGTGGGCTCAAATTCTCGTCCTGTTACTCTTTTTGACCTAACGGTTGGGACGACATACTCTTTCCTCCAGCCGTCACCATGGATTCACTTACATGCTAATTCTCTTTGGCATATGGCAAAATCACTTGCTTGGTGGCGAAAGAATCTCCGCAATTTATGGAGGAGCAAATTGCCTCTCAAGCAAAAGCTTTTCCTATGGCGTTGTCTTACAGGAACCTTATCCGTGGGGTTCACTCTGGCTCAACGAAGGATTGCATCTGCTTCTTGTCTTCGATGCATGGCCCCTTCTGAAACAGTGCCTCATTTGTTTTGGATGTGCTCCAGCACTAAGACCTTCATATGCAAAATTTCCATGTTGCTTCGCCTTCGTTTCCCTAACTCTCCTTTTGGGAAACATTTTTGGCTTTTTGGCAGACTTCCTACAACCTTGGTCCATTACTCTTTATTTTTGTACTGGGTCAGATATTGGGCTTTTTGGACCATATGGCAGGATCACAACATGAGATATTTTGGGAATCGGTTCTTGCAATCTTATGAATATTTCAGACTCTCCCTACGGCAATCTATCTATGATGCTTGCCATCAAGGAGATCGTCCTCAGTCATGCCTGGAAATAGTTTCTCTTTGCTTTTGATTTCCTGTTGAGGCTCTCTGTTTTTTGAGACCCTCATGTAAATCTTGCTGATAATATACCTCTCATGGGTTTACCAAAAAAAAAAAAAAAAGTGTGTTGTGTACATACATACGTACTTACCACTTCCAAAATTGTTTGACATACCCTTTGAGAGTCTTTGTTTACAAAGATCATACAAACCAATTGTTCAGCTTGCAATGGACATACAAAAGCTGCAAAGAGTTTATACTCAGCTATATATCCTAGCAAAAGTCCATTTACCGTGTGTTGGTTGGCTTCTCGCTTCAAGTTGAGTTTTTTATATGTATAACTCGAAATACTCTATCAATTCAGAAAGTCATTCTTCCCAAGCTCCATAGGAGATGTTGCTCGAAAGTTGAATCTTGCACTTACACAAAATTTTGTCTTTGAAATGCTATTGAAACCCTTCTTGGATTTCATCTTTTACTGAAAGTGTGAGCTATAGTCTAACATATTGGACAAAGATCAAGGCCCCTCTTACCTGAAGGTAGAGGGCGGAGTAGAGGGGGGGTAGGGGCGGAGGTAGGGGCTGAGAGTAGAGGCGGGGGTAGGGGCGGGGAAGGGGCAGGAGTGGGGCGGGGAAGGGGCAGGAGTAGGGCGGAAGTAGAGGGGGGGGTAGGGGCTGAGAGAGGGGGCTGTGGAGAGGCAGGGGTAGGGGTGGGGGGTGGGGGCGGAAGAAAGTGTGGGGAAAGGCAGGGGAGCAGGTGGGGAAAGGGGGCGGGATAGGGAAGGTAGCAAGGGGGCTGAGGGGAGGGGAGGAGAGAGGGGCAGGGAAGGGACATAGAGGGCAGCGGGGAAGGGAGGCGGAGGGCAGCACCGAACGCGGGGAGCAGCAGCTACAAAAAAAAAAAAATGTTGTAAGGGCAATGTATTCTTGAAGTTGCAAATATAAAGTTTCACCCTTGTTTTGGGCTACCTCCCTACGCTAAAAGTTAATGGTTACATATCCTCTGCCTATCCTATTCATGTCGCATAGGTAGTCTTGCATTCAAAGCATGACTTCTCATGATTTTCAGATGTAATGCTCAGCTTATGATTGATGGGTGGATAGCCCTGTCAATAAGCTTTGAGTTGGTATGCATATTGTATTTTGCACATTTAGGGCTGACATGGCACATAATGCCACGTGTCACTAGGAGATGCATCCTAGACTAGTGTTCTCACTTCAGTCCCCCTTATAAAAGGGTGAAAATCATGTGGTAATCATTCTAGCATTTACAGCTTTTGGAATTCAATTGTTCGTTCTGCTATCGCAATTGTGTTGTACTATCATTTTTAGGGTTTCATCTTCTAAGATTTAAAAAATTCGTATCAGAGCCACCTTGTCTCACACTTGTGAATCGCTAACCACTTGCAAATAGAAAGAAAGAAAGAAAGAAAGAAAGAAAGTCTATTAACGTCCACTGGAGAGCAAGACCAGTGAATTCTGAAGGGCATCTTGTGAGGAAGCGGAATCATATGCATCCAATACTACTAGAATTCACAAAAATAGCTTCCATTTGCAAAAAACGTCAGCTTGGAAGTGATTTTCAGGTTGCTGAAGCATCCAAATAGCCATTTGCTTGCAGCCACACCACCAGCGCAGGTCTGTATACCTATACAGACAGATTTCTTGCAGCCGCCACGTACATGTGAGTCTGTACTTCGTATGGACAACTTGTGAAGCATCCATGTATTTATTTGCTTGCAGCTACACCACTAGTGCACTGTATGGACATATTTCTTTCAGCTGCGTTGCACAGGTGCTTTGATCAGCCAAGGATCAAATAGGTGCTCAAGTCTGAAGAAAGTTTCAGCTGATCTGCATAATTTGTGCCAGCAGAGATTTTGAGGCATAAATTGAAGGACTTACAAAAACAGCCAGAGAGGTCAGCATGCAGCCAGAGGAGACAAACAAAGTAGCCCGTACAAGCCATCAGCTGCACCACCTCATTTTTTGCAATTGCGGACCACTTTTGAGGGCCGTATAGCTGTATGGACCCACCCATGCCTGTCTAAAAAGGTTGCAATAGCCCTAGAAGGGTCCTTGAAAGCTGAACCTGCAAGAGAATTCTGAGGAATTTGAAAGAAAGGCACACTTTTAGTGGCATTTGTGAATTTCATGTATTTTGTTGCATTTATTGCAGAGAGGTTTACTAGACAGGGAGGGCATGGGATCTCATGCTTGGCCTGTTGAAGTTGTGAAGGAGGGGCTGCAGCACGTCAAGACTCTACAATCTGACTATGACAAGGGTACTGTCTAGATAAGTAATTGATGAGCTTCTCTCCTGCGCTCGAGCTGCCTCCCCCTTCATGCTCGTGCTCCCCATCCTCCATCCCGCCTCGTTCTCCTCCCCCCCCCTTCTCCTTCTACGCTCACGCTCCCCCCTCCTCCACCCCGCCTCGCCATCTCCTCTCTCGTCTCCCCCTTTATCCTTCCACGCCCTTCCTTCCCTTCGACCTCTGCCCCTCCTATGCCCCGTTTTCAACCCCCCCCTCCTACCAGCCTGCCGCGTGCGTGGGCTGTGCCGCCCATCCTGCATCCCTCCTCGCGTTTGTCGTCACGCCCCCCCTTGGGCTGCTTGCAGCTCCCAGCAGCGGGCTGCTGCTGTGCCTCTAGTAGGTTGGAGGCCGCCCTCCAGCCGCCTCTCTAGAGCCCCCTTGAGGCGCCTCAAGGGCCGTCCCTTCAGCTACATGTGTAGCGGGAGGCCACACTTGGCCTCAGCCCTCCATACTGAGCAGATTCGTGCCAAGAAGATCGTTGATAACTCAAGTGGTGGACAGTGGGCTGGACGTTTGCAATCGCTTCAGCCCCTCTCGTGGGATTTTATTTTGACTCCTTTGATGGGGTGGGACATGATCCTCGGGATTCAGTGGTTCCGTGAGCATGTACCGATGCCTGATTGGTGGTAGGACACCTTCACTATTGTGGAAGGTTTACTTGAGCCCGCCGTGATATGCGGTGATCGGAGCATACTAGGGATTCCGTTAATCTCGCATATTCAAGCAGGTCACGCCGCCCGCAAGGGTGACGTGTGCACTTGTCTACGTCCAGTGCCAAATCACTGTGGTTCAAGCCACTCCTTCGTGGGGCAAGCAATGGTGGATCTACTCCAAGAGTTCCAAGACATCATGCTCTGAGATGATCTGCCACCCTAGCTTCCTCCCAAGTAATTGATTCCTCTACAAATAGAGATCTGATCACGTAGGCTCTAATGTTAAACTATATGGCAAATAGGAGTTCAGTATGCTCTTTGATGAAATGCACGGTAGTAAGGTGATTGTTGAGCCTTTGTGGCAACCCCTACCCTTGCGAAATGAGGTCTTGGCAGAGCAAAGTGTAGGGATTTGGGGATGATTTGGCCAAATCAGTTGAAAGGCGAGGAAAAGGAAATAAGCCTTGGCCTCAAAGCATTTAGCATGAAGGCGGACCAGGGAGCAAGCCATAAGGATCGGCTGAGTCTGTACCTTGGTTTCCAACTGAAACCTGAAAAATCTTTAGTCCAAGGCTGTGAAGCGGAGGTGCTATGGAGTGAATGGAATAGATCGTTTGGTGACTCCTAGGACGCGCGAGAAAGAGCTCAAACTTGCCTCAAGGGCTGGGTTTGTGGTGGCTTCTTCTAGTTCTTGAAGTACGGCTTGAGGGATCGCTTTATGCCTTTTTACTTACAGTACTTTGGAGCAAGACATGCTGTTATCTGCTCTCTCAGCTGAAGTAGAATCCATTTTTTGGTGGTTGTTTTTCTCATGAATGGTTTGAGCACTTTGATGTCCCCACATAATATACATATGGGGGAGGGCTTTGTAATTTGATGTTTGTGACATTTTACAATTTCAGAAGACAGTGCATGCGTGAACATGGGCTCATCCAAACGGTTGTCTTTGTGTATATGTTGATTAGCCTGAGTGAAAGACTGATCCAATATCCATGTGGCTTTGATCGAATTCATCTGTCAGCTAGAAGCTTAATTATTTTCAAAGCTATGACAATCTTTGCGGGTGAGACTAATTTCTAATCACATGCTTAGAAATAACTTTCCAAGCTATGACAATAGGGACTAATTTTTAATCACTTTGTAAAAAACTACTGTTTCAGAACCTTAACCTTTGGAACTTGATCTCTAAGGTATTAGTGAAAAGTTGTTGTTCTTTATGGATGTGTTTGTGTAATTCACCTTGTGTGTGCGATTTTATTTCAGAGTTGATTGATTGGTTGACGCTGAAGAATTCTTGATGATTTTAGAGCTTTAAGGATGTCATTTGTTATTGACAAAACCAAGCGATTTCAGCTGGCTTGTTTTTACAAATGAGTATGTTTTGGAAGTCTACTGATAAATTAGGCCTCATATCGATGAACAATTTAAAATTTGTGTAGTTTTGGCTGAGGGAACAGAGACATAACAGAAGCAGATTTGGGACTCAGTCATAGGGGAGGGTCTGAGTAGTTGACTGTTACAACGAACCTGTGGCACCATTATCTAATTCCTTAGTGTATATTACATTTTTCTGATATTTAACGTTGTATTTTGCAGACAGATATGGTCTATGAACTGATCCGCACGTCAACAGAGTATGTTTTTTCCCTTTTGAGTTTACATTGGCTTTAATTTAACAAAAAAAAGCATGCTGCTGGTTTTGACAGTTGTTCATTTTGTGAGGGACATTCAAACGTTGTCCATGAATGCATCAAATACTGTCAGCATTTGCAGGGCCAATAGTAGTACGTCTTCAAAGGTCTTTGATCATCAATTAGCCGATCAATGCACCGCCACGATCATCAATTGTTTTCTCGTTTCCAATACATCTGAAACTCTCTCCCTCTCTCTCTCTCTCTGTCTCTCTCTGTCTCTCTCTCTCTCTCTCTCTGCTCTTGCCAAGAGAGGGAAGCTGATCTCCTATTGTATTTCTGATTCCCCATGTTTGTAAAATCAGCTTCGAGCTGCAGAACTCTCTCTGTAAATCTTTCGTTTGTGAAATAAAGTACCTATGGGGGGGTCCAGCCTGTTGGTTCTGGGCCTTAATGTGTGTGAGAGTGAAAGAATGAGAGAAAGAAGTGCCATGTGTCATCTTCCTAGCTAACACTAATTACGTGCCAAAAAGATTGGCAGCTGTGGAGGCTTCCAAGCCCTGGGTGACATGCTGAAGTAAATTTCTCTTGGTAAGCATCCTTAGCCCCCTAAAAGTAGGGCACCGTAACCGGTACTTGCAACATTTAATGAAGCACACCACCATGGTACCCATTAACCGTTGGCCTTTTGCATGCAAAAATGAACTCTAGACTAATCCTAGTTGTTGTGGGCATCCCAGCCAAGCAAACCAATGTGCACGCCAAACATTAATTCTTTGGTTGAGGTCAACCCTCTTTGACCTTAATTAAGGGGATTTGACTAAAGTCAAGGCGCCTTATTTATAACCAAACCTCTCCAACCGAGTTGGAATGTCTTGGTTGACTAAATTCAACCCTCTTGGCTGTCTCCTTGACCGAAGTTAGGCCTTTTTGATCGAAGCCAAGTGTCTTTGACCGAAGTCAATGCTTTGACCAATTAGAAGGACTCTTTGACCGTAATAAAAAACAAATGAAGAACTCTTTAATGGTCAACTTTGTACTTGGAATATTTACAGCTTGGTAACATCCCCTCGGCTTCTAATCAGTTGATCTCAATTGAAAACCCTCTTTGTAAAAACCCAGAACTAGTGAATAATCAGACAACATGTCTTCATCCATCCACTTGGCATGCAATGCCGAATAATTCTTGAACCTTACAAGGTATGTAAAATAGACCTTTCCCTGAGGTCCTTTGCATTTCGTATGGTACACAATCTGCTCTTGATGGAGGATCTCCTCTAGCTCATCCACTTCTCATGGATCTTCTATTATAGGTTATGTAGGCTCCGGCCCTTGGTATTTTTTCAGAAGACTCACATGAAAGGCATTATGAATCTTACAATTCTCTGGTAACTTTAATCTGCATGCCACCTCATTGATTTCATATGTGACCCGGGAAGGGCCATAGTAGGCAGCTTGACATACACTTTCTCTTTGCCCTTAAGCTTGCGGAGCCTGCTTTCTCAAATTTTAAAAGTACCCAATCGCCTCTCTTGAGGTCTAGTTTCCTCTATGCTTAGCTGTAGATTTCTTTTGTTTCTCCTGAGACCTCTCTATTGCTGTCCGCATGTGGCTGAATGCCATCTGGAGATCTTTGACATACTAATGAGCTGCAAATATCTCGTCTTTGGTCCTCAGTATTGGTGGCAGAAATCACATTTCCAAATATGACCTCAGACAAGGCTTACTTGTGGAGGTATGAACTGTAGTATTGTATGCAAACTCCACGAGTGGAAGGTACAATCTGATTTTTGATCAGCCACGTAGCATTTCAAAAGGTCTAGCACAATTGAATTTGCTACTTCACTTTGACCACCTAGGTGTCTGGGGATGGAAAAAAGAAGAAAAATTCAGATTTTTGTTCCATGTTGTCATAACAATGGACTTAGGCATACCATGGTGCTTGAAAATCTGAGCCAAGAAAACTTTGGCCATATGGTTTGCCTTGATTGTATTCAGTACTGGAATGAAATGGGCCTTCTTGCTGACTCTGTCTGTAATAGTCCCTATCCCATCATTTGCAGTCTTTGATCGTGGCAAGTAAAAATTGAAGTCCATTGCTATGCTTTCCCATGGTGTCTGAGGCACAGGAAGAGGCATTAGTAGGCGAGGTGCCTTCCGCCTGTCATACTCGAAAATAACCTCTCCAAAGCTTGAGTAGTAGCTGTAATTCCTCTATGCCCAACATATGGAGATGCATGGCATTCTTCCAAAATCTTTTGCTTCATATCTTGGGTGGCTGTCATCCTTTATTAAATAGCTATCTTTCGTGGAATACTGACTTGCTGACTGCCCATCTTGCATTTGCTGCGTTATCTTTCCAAAGTCTGGATCACTGGCATACTGTTCTCTCAACTCTTTGAGATCCCTATGATAAGAAATGGTCACATTGTTGTTCCAGGGTCTTCGAGACAAGGCATCAGCCATTCTATTCTGAGCTCCCAATGTATGGACAATCTGAAAATGATACATAGACAGCATGTTTTCCCATTTCATGTGCTCCTTTGAGAGCTTAGTCTGTGTTAGGAAGTATCTCAGACTTTGGTGGTCAGTCTTAACAATAAAATTTGCACCTAAGAGATGGTGCTTCCATGTATTAATGGCATGAATCACAACTAGCAATTCTTTCTCATAGATTCCCAAGTACCTCTCAGCATCCCGTAGTCTCCGGCTTTCATAAGCCACTACATGGCCATTGTGATCAAGTGCAGCCCCAACACATTCTTCACAAGCATCGCAATTCACATCAAAAGGCTTGTACAAATTAGGGACTACTAGAATTAGTTTTGTAGTCAACTTGCTTTTGAGTGTATTGAATGCTGTCCTTTGTGGCTCATGCCGTCTAAAGGCTGTATTCTTTTTGGTCAAGTCATGAAGTGGAGCAGCTATAGCAGCAAATGCTCGATAAACCTTCTGTAGTACAAGAAAAGTCCCAGAAATCTGCATACTTCATGAGCACTTTTAAGCTCACGCCATAAGCTCAGGCCATTCTTGAATAGCTTGAATCTTAACAAGATCCATCTGAATTCCATTTTTGAAAATAATATCTCCCAAATAGTGGATCTCTTCCAGAAAGAATTCACTCTTCTTGCTATTGGCATAGAGATGATGATTGCATAGCTCTTGAAAGACGAGGATTACCAAAAAGCGAGCGAGGAAAAGTGAGCGAACCAAAAAAGGCGAGCAAGAAAAAGCGAGCGAGCCAAAGGTGTGCTCCCTCTTTTGGCCCAAAACATGAGAATTTCGACGTCTTATATCTTTCGATTTACAAATCCAAATAGGGTAATATTACATATAAAAAGGAATGGCAAGGCATGATTTAGATGGTTACCATGACCTTTTGCACCATTTAGTAAAATTTCATGTATCAAAATGTGAATTTAATGGATTTTTTTAAAGTTTCTTGCACCAAATTTCGAGCAAGGCTGCTCGCAAATGGAATTATGTAAGAACTCTATCCATACATTGGGGCACAAACAATCAAATATTTTCTATGCAAGTTCTTTTGATGAAAATATATAGAACACTTTTACCAAGGTAGACTTTCAATAACATGTTATGATCATGTTCAATGTTGAAGTTTTTATTGAATGATGCACTTCAACTACATACTACTTGTTGGCAGCCAAAGCATTTCTACGAGGGTACCGAGAGAAGAGCATTTCCTTCTTTAGTTACAGAGTCAGAGGTGCTAGGAGATTTCAGCTATAGGTTGGAGGCCCTCTAGAGCTTCTCATTGGGATAGTTTTCAGATTTCTGCAGAGGTGTAGAAAAACTTTCGGAGAAGGCTTTGGAAATCCCTCAGAAATAGAAAGATCACTCTCTTCTTTTGGCTTTCTATTCATGGAGGGATTGCAGTGACCCCGTGGAGATCCAAGTTTGGGGCTGATCCTACTTGTCCTCGATGCCACACAACAGTTGGGTCGGTTCAGCATTACCTCTGGGAGTGCAGACAGGCGAGGACGATCCGGAAGGGTGTTAACATGATTCTTTGCATATTTCATAGAGCACCCTTCTTCATGACTTTGGGATCAGTGGCATCGTTATCTCTTACTGGTCCTTATGTGTTTTTCGAGGGACATGACTTAGACTCATTCTTCATTATACGACGACACTCTGTGGAGTCTTGCTCTCTCTCCAGGATGTTCCTTTTAATCCTTTTAAAGCTGCTCATGCCTCGGTAGACACATCTTGGAGGATTCTGGCTAGGAGTATAGCTTGGCATATTTGGAGGGCCAGATGTATGGAGGCGATGGAGGGTTCACAAGTTACCCCTTCCCAATCTATGGCCAGTATATGGACTGATACTATACACACAGTGATGGTCATCTGGGCGAGCATGCAAGGATCCTCTAGAGCAGCTACAGTTAGGAGAGATACTTTTTCTAGAGTTTGGAGGGGATCTCCATTATTCTCTGAGTCTTCTTCAGGGTTGAGGTGGCATTTTCAGCCTCCACCTTGGATTTTTGGTAGCTCCTTTTGAGCTGTTTTTTCTCTCATGCATGACATGATGTACTCCCGCATTTGAGCTTGCTCTTGCGGCTTTCATTCATACTTAATGAAGTTTGGGAAAAAAAAGCATTTTCTATGAAAGTGCATCTCATGAGAGTAAATAACACTATCAATAATGTAGACTTGCAAGCTTATGTTATAATCATCTTCAAAATTGTGGTGATACTATAAAGCTTTATTAACGATGAGTACATGTTGGAATATGAAGCCAAAGTGAGTCAAAAATGAGTGTACTAGGTGTCTAGGGGGTGTTTTATAGTCTAGTGAGTCCTACACATGCCACGTGTCATATTGGGAGATATCCCATAGACATTGTGACTTCTAGAGTCTAGTGTCACACTATATAGTGTTGTACTTGTCTATTGTCTATTACATTAGTAAACATCAAGCTATCAATACATATTGTGAGTATTTTGGTTATTGCCTTGCACTTGTACTTTCTTTCCTTTCCATTTTGCCTTTCATTATGCTTTCTATATTTCCATTCCGTTCCTAGCTAGCTACCATGTCTCTTCATATGGTATCAGAGCCTTCCTTCCTCCTTGCTTCTCCATGAGGTAGAGGGTGGCCAGAAAGAGAAGCTGCCCTCTCTTCTCTTGGAGGAGCTCCCCTTCCCTTCTCCCTTCTTCCTTTTCCTCTCCACCGTAGCTCTCTTCTCCTCTACCATCTTGAGCTCCTCTCCTCCTACTCATGCCTCACCATCGGCCGCTTTTGTAGCCTCACTACCAGCCGTACGATCTGCCCACGCTGCTGCTGCACCGTACAACAAGACCGTACAAACAGCCCGTACCAGCCGTACAACTGTACGGACTGTTGCGCCATACAAAAGGCCTGTTGTCTGTATGCTTCTGCAGTATTGCCCATACAGCCAGCCTCGAAATGTGCGCCATCTTCTGCAAACAATCCGTCTCAGCTCACCTGCTGCTCCAGCCTCGGGATTGCTGCCAAGATCTGCCCGTACACCCACACTGCTTCTAGCTGCCCACACAGCTTCTCCTGCTGCCCACGTAGCTACTCTTTGCCCGACATCTCTTTGCCCACATTGCTGCTCCTCCAACAGTCACCAAATCCGCCACCATTTCTCTGCTAAGTGCTTGCAATGATCTCTCTCCCTTGCATTCCCGGCATTGGCATCAGTCTTCTATTTCCTCACATTGCTCTCACTTGGCCTGGTGACATTGTCCTCTCTCACTTGGCCCGGAGTGATTGATGTAAGCTCTCGAGCATGACACGGCCCGGCTTTGACCTATGATTGCCCGTACCGATCGATGTGAGCTCTAGATATTTCTCGACTATCGACAATTGCTTCTCTAAGTTCTCGTGGTGCCCGAGCTTCACATTGATTGACTCTTCGAGTGCTCGTGACTTCCCCGATATTACTTATCTGATTAGTGCCTGAGGTTCTTCGCATTGATCGACTTTCCGATTGCTCGTGGTACCCGAGGCCTCTACATCGACTTTTGGGTGACTCTCCATCTTCTATTTTGAGAGTCATGCCATGACTGCTCCATGTAGCTACCCCATGCATATTTTGGGGCATCCATGCCTAGTGCTTCATCGACATAGTCATCGACTAGCAGGAATGTGCATATATATGCAGTGCCTATTTGGAGGACATCTCTTACTCCTAAGAGATCTATTTTTATTATTCCTACAGCTTGATGTATTTTGGGGCCTCTGCCCTGGGTAGTCCTCTTAAAATGATATGTATTGAGTATTTTGTTGAGTCTATAAGGTACTCAACCTTGGATAGTCCTCCTAAACTGATGTTATTTCTTTTATGAGTGGTGTGTGACTTCATCCCGATTTCCCGTTATGAAGCCAAGGGGGGATGTATTGTGGGAGCCATATGTATTGGCTTTGATAGGTCTATTTGTTTATCAGGCCTGGCTTGAGAGTTCCATGATGTTGGTGCATTGGTCTTCTAGACCTCTGAGTTGGTCATGCATCCATGCATGATGAGCCTCTGAGCCATGCTAGATGAGATTTCTATGTTATGCTTACTAGCCTTTGAGCCATGCTCATTTGCCTCTGAGATTGTGTGGGAACCATGTCTAGTTCTAGACCGGCATGCACAGTTTTGATGACCATCATTGTCATGTTCTGTTCTTGGTTCCATTCTAGTAGTCTCTCACCTTGCCTTCATGGGGGGGTGTTGGAATATGAAGCCAAAGTGAGTCAAAAATGAGTGTACTAGGTGTCTAGGGGGTGTTTTATAGTCTAGTGAGTCCTAGACATGCCATGTGTCGTATTGGGAGATATCCCATAGACATTTTGACTTTCTAGAGTCTAGTGTCACACTATATAGTGTTGTACTTGTCTATTGTCTATTACATCAGTCAACATCAAGCTATCAATACATTGTGAGTATTTTGGTTATTGCCTTGCACTTGTACTTTCTTTCCTTTCCACTTTGCCTTTCATTATGTTTTCTATATTTCCATTCCATTCCTAGCTAGCTACTATGTCTCTTCAGTACATTCATATAGTGAGGTTATGTTTTTCTCAAGTGATGCACTTCAACTATATAGCACCTATTGTTGATAGCCAAACCATTTCTATTTAAGCTTATCTCATGAGAATATAGAACACTATTACTAATGTGCACTTGCAATATTATGTTATAATCATGTTAAATGTTGAGGAAGCAGGATAAATATTTATTAACAATGAGTACATACATACAATGAGATTATGTGTTGGTAGCCCAACCATTTCTGCTTCGCTCGCTTTTTCTCGCTCACTAATTTGGTCGTGCTCGCTCGACATCGCTTGCTTGATCGACTATCTCTTGAAAGACAGTAGCAAGGTGTTTCTTGTGCTCTTCTTTGGACGTTGAAAAGACTACGATGTCATTGAAGAAGGTAGCAGGGTGAAATGCTTGTAAGGACAGAAGATATGATCGATCATTTAGTGAATGGTAGTAGGGGCATTTGTCAACCTAAATGGCATTACTAAATATTCATACAGGCCAACACTAGTGCAAAATGCTGTCTTGTGCACATCCTGTGGCTGTATGCGGACTTGATGATAACCACTTTTCAGATCTATCTTGCTAAACACTGAAGCTCGACTGAGTTGATCCATCACATCATCTTTGTGTGGAATAGGGAATCTATTCTTGATAGTCATTTTGTTTAGTAAACGAAAATCAACAGACATACAGAAGGAACCATCCTTCTTCTGCACTAGAAGTACAGGGGAACAAAATGGAGAGGAGCTGGGCTGAATTAACCCTTTGGACAACAAGTCCTGGATCTAAGCCATAATCTCCTCTCTCTGAGTGGCACTGACCGTGTATGACGGTCTATTGGGTGGCTCATTGCCAGGCATGAGCTCTATCTGATGATCCTCTAGTCTCTCAAGGGGTAGCTCCCCTGGCAAGGTATCTGAAAAGCAGTCTTTAAAGCTTGCAAGAAACTGAAATTTGTCTTTATCAACATCATTCATTTCAGCATGCATGTCCAAATCTTTTTCTTTAACGAAAACCATGTACGTTGAAACAACAGATTTCATTGCTTTACTAGCAGATACATTATATACAATGGATATAGTCTCCTCTTGGTTCCTGGCAACAATCCGTTGCATTTTTCTCCTATGTGCAAAATCTAAAGCTCTTTCAAGAAGAGATAACTTCATATCCCTATAGTGAAACCAAGGCATCCCAAGAACTACATCATGATACTTAAGAGGGGAAATGAAAAAGTCTTCCTGATCAACTCTGTACATGCACACAAAGTTTCCCAATCAAGGGAATAACAAGCATAGGGTCCCCATGAAACATTTGATCGGCACTTAGGGCCCTGCCGAACTTTTCAGTCTTAGTACCCATTGAAGAGCTAAGTCCTTTGATATAAGAGATAGACTGGCTCCAAATGATAGCAGACCTGAGCGATTTGATGACTAAGACACTTCGTGGGAATTATGCCTTAAGTGGACACCAAGCTATTGGCAGAAAGGGGGGGAAATTGTCAAAGCAAACTCTACATGAAATATCCCTCTTATTGAGGGATTCTTCAATTTAGAAATAAGGGATTGTGTGCAATGGTGTCATACTCTTGTGTGAGGGCTTACAAGTTATAGGCGAGGGTTGCATTGATGGCCTCATGAGATCATGCTAGTTCATCCCGGGATTGCAGACACTGATAGGGTTAGGTAGGAAGAGGGCATGCAGCTTGATAAAGATGACTCCTATAGGGAGTTGCTTGCTAGCACAGGTGAAGGGGTCCTTTGTTTTGCAGATTAGAACATCCTCTTGCAGAGGAAGGGCCAAAGAAAGCTCCTTCTGGAGCAACCTAGAAGGAGATTAGCAGGAAGAGATCTCTCAGTTTATCATCGTCATCTTCTTCCTCAGATTATGCATCCAGCATAGTAGGAAACCCCACCATGAGGGCAAGAAAATGAGGAAAAGGGATGATGATGAAGAAAAGTCTCATTCCACGAAGGGGAGACATCGTTATAGAATGCCAAGTCCTTCTTCCTCCTCTTCCAGTTCCACCTCTTTATCTTCATCTACTTCTTCTGGGACACCTGTGCCCAAGGCTAAAAAGGAAGGGGTGGTTAAGCACAAGCGAGCTGCAGCAAAGGCCTCTAAGCCTAAAGAGTTCAAAGAAGGTGGTAAATTTGTCAAATTTGTCACCTTTAATGGTTAGTTTGGTCATATTGAGAAGGCTATGCAGTTTATAAGGCAGTTTAATGCCGCATTTGGTACTAAAAACTTTTCTAAGTCTTCCAAATTGCTTGCATGTGATAGGGACAGCTAGTGCATGGTGGAGTGCTCAAACTACAGATGGCTCAGCACCAAAGAAATGGAAGGGCTTCAAGAAAGCCTTCTATAAACGCTTCATGCCTAAACAATTCAAGGACCATGTCCTCCTTGGTTGGGAGAGCGTGCATATGGATGTAGGAGATACAGTGGAGGTCTGTAATTTGAAGTTTTGGCATGCCTATTTGCAGGTTGCTGCCCTCAAAAAAATCTCCAAGAGAACCCAACTCAGGAAGTACAAGGCTGGTCTCAATCTGAAGATAAAGGCTATAGTGAATACCCAGCGTCTAAAAGGCATAAAGGATATAATGGACTCAGCCTCTATAGCCAGTCTTATGCACATGTAGGACCACTGAAAGAAAGAAACCTGATTTTTCCAAGTCTGAAAAGAAACAGTTCCCTAAGGCTGAGAAAAAAGAATTTCAGCCTCAGAAGCCGAGGGAAAAGCAAGTTGCTGTGTTTCAAGTGTTTTCGATGTGGAAACGAGGGGCATGTGGCTACGATACCTTGAGAGACCTTCGTTCTCAAAGGAGCAGAAGAAGCCACAGGGACCGCCCATGCCAGTGGCGGGAGGAGTCCTGGATGTTTCGGGACGAGTTAGTGACCCTGAAGCGAGAGAGCTATGCCTTGCATGGGGAAAGATCATAGACTAGCAGGCACTTATTTTGTTTGACACAGGGTTTTCGAAAGGTAGTAAAACACTCATACATGTTTTCTTCTTCTTCTTTTTTTTGAAGAATAAAAAGCTCTCTGCACTATTCTCGTAAGTTCTTCATTGAATCCTCGCTGGCTTTTGGATGGGTATTCTTGTACCAAGTTCAAAGATGCCAGTCAAATCCCTTGCAATCACATGGAGCTTCGGCAGTATCCCAATCTATGGTAAGATCAAGTCTCTATTTGACGAACTGATGGAGGAACTTGTGCTTTGGATAAGGGCTCCCCCTTTTTTTAATAAAAAGAGTGAAGTAATTGGCTTCTACAAGTGGCTCAGCGGATGAGTCACAAAGACTGTAACCCCGAATTTGCTTGTAAGCTTGATGCCTCACTTGCGCTCATTTTATCTATAAGATGGATTGGGATTGCGAGCTGTTGTCAATTTTGCCTCAGCTCAAATTTGTGCCACACATGCTCTGTTACAACAAATTATCCATGTGGGCGTGATGCGATTATGCAAGAACTTGTATACTCCTTCAGAAGTTGTGATGCCTTAGCACACGGGTGGGGTGTTGGTTACAAGATGGGAATTCCTTTCAGCCGGTCACACATCTAGGGTAATCGCAATCCCGTCACCATCACATCGTACGTGATAGATACCCTTTGCTTGGCAAATGGAATTGTAAGGGTGAAATCCTATGCAATTCGACACAAGCCTACGTCAAACGATCACTGAAACTATCTACTTGTCGTGTGCCAGCAATTTGTCAAGCGTCAAGTGTTACAGGTTATCCAAATGTTCCCAATCTGCATATTCCTAAGCAGTGTCATTGTGTGTGGCTGGCTATTGCGATGCAAGCAGTCAATACTCCTTGGATAGGGCTTGCGCAATTTCATCTGGTTGGTGACCAACCTTGTCATGCTTATAGCAGAGTGCATAGAAATCAATGCATCATACAATTATCCGTACTTTGCATAGATTCTATGGGATCGTCACCGCCTAAGAAGGCAAATGACCCTGGCTCTAATACTAATACAAATGTCTTCAAAGGTCTTCGATCATCAATTAGCCTCTCAATGCATCACCAAGATCGTCAATTGTTTGCTAGTTGCCAATCTCTCTCTCTCTCTCTTCTCTTCATTCTCTCATTCCTTCACTCTCACACATTAGGGCCCAGAACCGATAGGTGGACCCCCCCCTCCTGTAGGTACTTGATTTCATACATGAAAGATTTACAGAGAATACAAGATCTGTAGCTCGAAGCTGATTTTACAAACGTGAGGAATTAGAAATACAATGGGAGATCACCTCCCCTCTCTTGGCAAGTGCCACGTGTCATCTTCCTAGCTAACACTAATTACATGCCAAATAGATTGGCAGCTATGGAGGCTTCCAAGCCTTGGGTCACATGCTAAAGTACATTTCTCTTGGTAACCATCCTTAGCCCCATGAAAGTAGGGCACTTTAACCCCTCTTGGTACCTGCAACATTTAATGAAGCAGACCACCATGGTACCCATTAATCATTAGCTTTTTGCATGCAAAGTAAAACTCTAGACAAATCCTAGTCTCTGTGGGCGTCCCCACCAAGCAAACCAATGCGCACACTAAACATGAATTCTCTGGTTGACCAAGGTTAACCCTATTTGACCATACATAAGAGGCTTTGACTAAAGTTAAGGCACCTTAATTATAACTGAACCTCTCCAACGGTCCAACGGAGATTGGAATGTCTTGGTTGACTAAAGTCAACCCTTTTGGCCTAAACCAAGCCTCCCTGACCGAAGTTAGGCCTTCTTGGCCGGAAGTCAAGTGTCTTTGACCGAGTCAATGCTTTGAACAATTAGAAGAATTTGGTAGAAGTCTGGTGGAATCAAAACACCTTCAGTCCGTGAGTGGTGGTGTTTTCTTGACAAAATTTTGTGGTGTAGTTTGGGTTTCTCAGTAGAGGGAGGAAATTCTATTTTTGAATACTAGAAACTGAAGCACTATGTGATTCAGTTTCTAGTATGTGGTTCTGTGGAGATAACCTTGGTAGCGTACTCAGTGTAGGAGTGAAAACAGATCTTTGTCCCTTTCCTGCTCCATGTTTCGTTTTTGAGTAAATTGTTTGAATGAAAGGTTTAACCAATAGGAAGGAGCATCAGTGACTGTTGGAAGGGAAAGGTGTGTACTTTCGCTCGGCAGGCTGTGGGCAGCAGTTCCTTGTGGTCACGGCAGCACATCTCCAAGCTGCATGATTCGCCTGCTCTTGTAAACAGAGCTCAGACCAGACTATTCACATAGTGTTGACTCGTTCTGGACTGCGTGGGACTGTGTGCATGGGGGCAGAGAGTTGGCCCAAAAAGCTGATTGGATAGAGGGCAATGCAGGACAGAGACCAGAGCTTACCTGGCAGTGCTGCAGACTGAACTGTCTGCATGGCTTGGTGCAGCAGCAGATTGGATCGCGGGTGGCAGAGCATATTTGATCGCGAGTCAGAGCAGCCTGAGCAGCTGCAGGAAGGGATAGCTGCTCAGAGCAGTTTTTGGGCTGCACACAGGTAACCAGCCTGCAAAATCAGAAAAGCCTGCGTGGGAATCTGTGGACCTGCAGGTTCATTGATTGCTTTGGTCTTGTCTGATTTTCTGCAGGTCACATCTGTGCACAGTGCCTCCATACCCCTTGTGGTGGTAGGCTCCTTCCGTTTAGCAACAACAGGCTCCTTGGTTCCAAAAGCACT
Organism: Dipteris shenzhenensis; assembly: GCF_047967505.1. NCBI lineage: Eukaryota > Viridiplantae > Streptophyta > Polypodiopsida > Gleicheniales > Dipteridaceae > Dipteris > Dipteris shenzhenensis. Next base: position 67,057,324 of record NC_141596.1, read on the forward strand.
AGCTCTAGATCTCACTCTGTGTCTTCTTCAGGATACTTTATGAGCATAACTTAGGAGCTTTTCTATGACCATGGATCTATATCCATCCACATACACTAATGTTTGTGAAGAGAGTGGGAGAGAAGGAAGGAGTCTCACTTGCGGCTTTCTCACATACACAATGGGGGAATACACACGAAACTACCATACAGGGTTATTTGAAGGGAAAAGATCTTACATAGTTGTGAGATTTGTAAATAGTTTGGTTACGAAGGCGATGAGTTTGACCATTTTAATAAGTTAGCAAGCTTGCAAACGAACTCATTACATTCAGATCATCCTATCCAATAGTTTTGAGACTGGGGTGCTAAAGTACCAAGTATGGATCCACTTATGATTCGTAATACGTCTATAAGAGAGCTACAACGGGAAACCATGAAGTCCAAAGGATCATGTCACGGGGACGTGAAGTTATGAACCGTGACTTACTTTGGCTTAGGGGGCTAGCCCAGGGGAAGAGACACTTCCCAGAAGTCCCTAGGTGCACACACTAGGCCTACTTGCTAGGGGCAAGGCAAGGTTTAGAGGGGTCTTAAAGTTAGGCCCAAGGAAACCAATGTTTCATTGGTTAGAAGGGGTTAGGATTTTAATGTGAGGGGCAAACCAATGTTCGATTGGTTTGCAAGGGTTAGAGCTTTAATGAGGGGGCCACGTGGCATTCCCTCATGCATACCTACCCTCTTCCTCTCCTTCCAAGGCCAACGTACGTTTTCTATGGGTGTGATTCATTTTTCACACATTTTTTTTGGAGATCGCCTTTTTTCCCACGTTATTTGCTGTTGCACGCATTTCGAGGCAGCTGTACGGACTGCATGTGCTTCATCAAAGGCCTCGTACGGACTGTACGGCCCATTGGTGCTGCTGTACGGGATCCAAGGTAGATTGTACTGCCTTTCAACGCATGCTGTACGGGATCTTTCAAGTTGCACAAATCCCAAGGCTGATTGTACGGAGTTTCCATCGCTGCTGTACATGCTGTACGGGCTGTTTCACGACTCCCAAGGCAGGTTGTACGGATGTTAATCTGCTGGCTGTACGGACAGATGCACGCTTTTCTAGGCTGATTGTACGGACTTTTCATGTGCTGTTGTACAGGAGCCAAGGCGGACTGTACGGGTGATTTTCCTGCTAGTACGAGTGATTTTGCTGGCTGTACGGGCGTTAATTTTGCTGGCTGTACGGACATCATTAATGCTGCTGCTGCTGCACGGATTCCAAAGGCTGCTGTACGGATGCTTATCCACTGTTGTGCGGCCCCTTTCCCTTGCTGTACGGCCTGCTTAGCTTCCCTTTCCTGCCCGTGATCCTCTTGCTCTTTCTCTCTCTCTCTCATTCCAGCTTGTAATCCCTCTCTTCCTTCCCCTCTCCTAGCTGCCTGTTACTCCTGCTAGCCTCAACACTGGATGTGTCGCTTCTGGAGGTGTTTCGGAGCTGGATTGAAGTCAGTTGAAGCTGGTTTGAGTTCTCTTGTCGCTATCCTTTTCATGTGATTGCATTTGGAGATTTTTGGGAAGTGTCTGGATGCCTTGTCAGTAACAATTGGTTACAGTCTTTGTGAAATGCTTGGATACCTTTACAATTGGTCATGGACAAATTGTGAATGCCTTGGCACTTGGGTGCTAGTGTGTGCACTAGGATGGAATGCAGGTTATAGCCAAGGTTGTGGCTTGGACAGTGGAATTGCCCGTGGGGCAGAGCACAAGGGAGAGCCCTTGTTGTATGTACCAATTTCATTCCTAAAGAAATAAATAAATACTGGAAGGGGTGCCAAGTGTTTGGGGCCAATGTGGTGTCTTGTACTTGGTTTCATTGAGCAGGGGCACTCTAGCCTCCATCCAGTTATTTCTGAAATTGTTTTCTAAGTGGTGTTGTTTAAGTTAAGTTGTTGGAAATGATGCAATGTGGCTGTGAATAATGAAAGTGCAATGCAAGTTATGGTCTACTGCTATTTAGGAACCTGAAGGCCGGTTACAGATCATCATTAGAAGATGCAATGTGGTTTGCAAAGATATGATTGCGGCCAACCCTTAATCTTCTAATCCCGTGATAGAGACAAAGAATGGAGGTTTTAATCAAAATGAAAGTTTTACTCTATCTTTAAGAAATACATTTTGAACACTACGTTGATGGGACAGGTAGAGCAACAAGAAACTGCCTTTATAGCTGCATGAACATGTCACAGGAGGATAACACTACCATATTGCCACACTCGACCTTGACAAATGCCCTGTCAAGTCTCAATCGAGGACATGGGGAAGAGAAGAGTCGAATACTCCTCATGATCTCCTGGAGCTGCTGCCCGCTGCCCCTGGCTGTCCTGCTGCCCCGCCAACTGCTCCCTCCTGCAGCCTCCTCTGCCTCCCCCCCACCCTCCTCCTCCACCTCCCCCCCGTCAGCTCCTCCCCCTGCCATCTCTTCCACCCCCTTCGCCCTCTCCTCGGCCCCCCTCCCGCCATCTCCTCCCCTCCGCCTTCCCCCTCCACCCCCCGCTTGCTCTTCCGCCCCCCGTCATTTCTTCCATCTCCCCGGTCTTTTCTTCGTCCTCCCGCCACCTTCTCCTCCTCCGCCTCCCGTTGTCCCCCCAGCTCCTCCTTCCGCTGCCCCCCCGGCCTCCTCCTCGCCTTCCTTGCCTCCCCCCGCCCTCTCTACCTCTCCCCCCTCGTTTCTTCGCCTCCTCTTCCGTGTCATCCCTTGCCGCCTTTCCCACCTCCTTCCCTGCCTTCTTCCTCCTTTCCTCAGCTTGCTCTCTTCCGCTCCCCTCCTCGCCTTGCAAAGACCCAGCTCTTTGAAGGAGGCTATGCAACTTTCAGAACTTTATGAGCCCAAGTATAATTGAAGGGAGACGGGTATTGGCATTAGCATTGGCATTTTGGCAACCAGCCCCTAAGCAAAGTTAGCCCTCAATGGACCAGAAGCCAGTGGTAACATCATCAATTCCTTCTATTCCAAGATTCCCTATAGTGTATGGAAGTACTCTGAGACATTCTAAATCCTATAAGGTTGATGATGTTAGCTAAGGCTCTACCTAAGCCATCTAGCAAAGAAGATATGGGTACAAGAAAGAAAAGTTAGTTAAGCTTCTCTCTCAAGCTCTGATGGAGGAAAGGAACAAGAAGGACCTATGTTATCTTCGTGAGAGAAATGGTGTCTTGATCATAGGAGCATATGCAAAGCTAAAGCTGGAGCTAAAGTCAGCATGATTGTAGAAATCGATGAGCACTCAGCCTTTGATGAATTTATGACAGAATTAGAATTTCACGAGTGTGTGAATAACAGTTAGATAAATGATGATGAGGTTTCTCAGGGTTCTAATGATGATGAGGTTTCTTAGGTTTCTAAAAAGGGTACATCTTATCCCTTCGAGCCAGGTGGCTTAACAAGAGAGCATTCAGTAAAAAGGGTCATTACCCAAGCCTAGTGTTAATGTGCTGGTCAGCAATGGAATATTGAAGCTGCACATGACTTATCTCTGGATGACAGAATTTCAGGAGTGCATCCTTGTGTAGAGGAAGATAAGAGTTATGTTGATGCACAGGCTGAATTGTTCAGCATATCTGCAGATTCCATAATGGGCTGTAAAGGAGCTCAGACTCTTTGCCTTAAAGGATTCATTAAAAGTTGGCCTGTCCATATACTAGTTGACAATGGAAGCACTCATAATTTCATCAACTGTAAGTGCTGGATCTGGGTTCCAAACCTGTGAAAAAGGCTCCTTATAGGCTCTCAAGGGAGGAAGTGGCAAGACAAATTAAGGAGCTAATGGACATAAATTTTATTACCCACAACCAATCTCCTTTTGCTTCTCCTGTTCTGTTGGTAAAGAACAAGGATGGTGCCTATAGAATGTGTATTGACTACAGGGGATTTGAATAAAGTCACTCTCAAGAACCACTACCATATCCCAGCATTTATGACCTATGGATGAGCTGAAAGGGTCTAAATTCTTCTCAAAAATTGGGGGTTTCCATTTTCTGAGCAAAAACCCCCGAGCGATGAGCGGACAAAAGGTGGGAGGGGTCAAAATATATAGTCTCAAGTCATCTTTAGGGAGCACAAAATTCCAAATTCTTTCAACGAATATGTAAGTACATATGAAATATTGATCAATAGAGGTAGATATAAATATACCTTTATATGATTTCCATATATAATGTCCAAATGGTGACTTATTTTATGACTTTCAAATTCCTTTTTTTTTCTTTCACCATTGGATAGATCATGAAAATTTGAGCAAATCTCCTCTTTACAGTTCCTCAGGCTGAGCTAAGAAAAAGATATAAGACCTTTGTAATAGACCCTCTGAGTTTATTTTGCCAGATGAAAATGGAAGAGCTTGATCCAGCCCTATTCCGTTGGCGTAATACCCTTGGAGGGCCTATAAAGAAGGGGTCATAACTTTTGCCACTTAGCTCGGCTTGAGGAGCTGTTAAAAGGAAAAATGTTCAAAATGTTGTGATCTATGCAATGGTGGGATTTAAAGTATAATTTTGAGAGGTATATAAGAGATAAATTGGGAATTTCAAGATGTATATTAGAGATATTCCCTAATTCATTTTATAGTAGGAAGGAGTTCAGTAGGGACCACATTTCCTTAAAAGTAGTTAGGTTTGGAGAATTGGGAATATTTTGAAAATCCCTCCCTTTCCTTACCATATTTGATAATATTGTAGAGGTGAATTTATGATCAATTATAATGACTTCAGGTGTGAGGGTTTTCAATATCTTTTTCCTCCTCATCCAAGGAATATTGTATACATTGTTACATGAGAGCATCTCAATACTTCAAAGATGGGATAGATAAAGCTAATTGAAACTTTTCTAAATCCATTGAATTACCATAATCCTCAAAATAGAGTATGCTAGGGAGGGATTTATAAGAATTTCTAAAGTGTTCACTATTTATTCATATATAAGTGATGTTTGAGAAATTAAGAAAGAATTGTATATTCCTTTGAGAAATATACTAGCATGGTTGGTGTCCACTCGGACTTTTCTGCTCGTAGGTTTTTGCTCGGAAACCGTGCACATCCTAGTAGGCCTCTCCATTTCCATAGGAGGTAATTCCTCTTAAACTTGCTCTATAGGCCCCAAGTATATTTATTGAGCAGTGAAACATGGAAGACATTATGAATTCTGGAATTAGGGGGAAGCTCCAACTAATAGGCCACTTCACCAACTTTCTTCAACACCTTTATGTGGTCCATAATACCTATGGGAAAGTTTAGCGCCAGTGTTCCCCTTCGAAGATGCGTACTGTGATTTGTGGAGCCTTAGAAATACATAATCAAAATGACGATCCTTTCGATGTTGATCAGCATATTCTTTCATCCGGGCTTGAGCTCTCATTATATTGTCCTTGTGGATGGAACATGGGCTTTGCAGCCATACATTGCCTGAAAGGGACTCATACCAATGGAAGTATGCTTTGTGTTGTAACCAAACTTAGCTAGATGTAGCCACTTGTCCCATGCAGATTGAGTATCAAAGCAATAGTGCTTAAGATACTCTTCCAACCATCTATTAACTCTCTCAGTCTGACCATCTGTCTGAGGATGACCTGCCGTACTAAGAGTAAGGAGTGGGCCCATAGACCTTAAAAGCTCCTGCCAAAACTGTCATATAAATTAGGCATCATTGTCACTCGCGATTTCTTGGGGTAAGGCAAGCAGTTTAAATACATTTTCCATAAAATGTTGAGCAACCATTGAGGCTGAATATTGAGTCTTTGTGGGAATGAAATGGGCAGCCTTAGTGAGCCTGTCAACCACCACATAAATGCTGTTCCAACCTCTAGGAGTCACAAGCAGACCTAGAATAAAATCCATAGAAATGTGTGTCCACTTCCCTTTGGGAAAGGAAATGGTTGGAGGAGACTAGCAGGACTAATGTTCAGCTCCTTGTTTTGCTGACACGGCTTACAGCTCTGCACATATGTATAGGCATCCCTCCAAGGTCCCTTCCAATAAAAACTCTACTTGACTTTTTATAAGTTTTGAACAGCCCTGTGTGGCCAGCCATAGGAGATGAATGCAACTCCTGCAGAACTAGCAGCTTATAAGTTGAATTCTCAATGAGAAATATTCTGCCATTGTACCACAATAATCCATTGTGCAAGTAAAATTTTGGATACTCATGACAGTTAGAGTTTTGCAAGGCCTGGAGTATAGTAGCAGCTTTGGAAACGTAGAGGTACTGTTCTTGAATCCCATGAACCCAATCCTTGTAAATATCTAAGATTGATGATACAGTATCCTAGAAAGTGGGTCTGCCACTATATTCTCTTTGCCCACTTTATATTCAATTTCAAAGTCATAATTTTGCACAATAGATAGCCATCTTCTCTGCTTAGGAGATAGATGGGTCTGAGATAGAAGTATCTGAGAGTCCTATGATCAGTTTTGAGCTTAAAATAGCTGCCCTAGATGTAATGACACCACTTCTTAATTGTGTGCAAGATAGCAAGCATCTCTTGGTCATAAATGTGATACTTTGACTCCTTATCATCCAACTTGTGGATTTCATAAGGTATAACTCCATGATTCTGCCTAAGAACAGCGCTAATGCCACTTCAGCATCAGGTTCAATAGTAAACGGATGGGAAAAGTCTGGACATACAAGGATGGGACCTGATGTCAGTGCATCCTTAAGGTCCTGGATAGTTGCCTGTACAAGCCATGATCCATACAAATGAGAAACAGCCTCACCTATCAGTATCTTTCCCTATTCTTATACAAGTTCTTTTACATGTGCTGCTGCTTTTTAAAAGCAAAGCCTATACAGTGTAAGAACAACTCTGTTACCAACGCCTTAAAATTTGTCCATTTATTTGTCTATAAACTGGCACATCAATAAATGATTTATAAACATCTCAACCCTGGAAAACTAATGGTGCTTGTCGATTGCATGCATGAGAAGGAATCGATGGATGTTTGTACACATTGGGACAATAATCCAATACCTGATTGCAACTTCATGTGTGATCTGGTTTGGTTGACCCCAGGGACCACCATTGAGATATCTCTGCCAATCTTACTATGCAAAGTGATGGAAAGTTTTCATAAAGTGTCCCACATGATATGTGAGCTGACAAATGAAGAACAAATGAGTTTTATCTTATAGGGAAGACCATATGAATTTATCTTTATACTACTAATCACGGTGCTTGTTCTCAGTGCTCCTCTTGCTTCTACACCAGTGTGGGAAAGAGAGTTCTCATCCTCAGAAGGGCTTGTCATGGAATTCGCAAGAGAATGTAGAGTTGTAAGGAAAGGTAACATGTTTTCTTGGTATTTAATCGCTTTGTGAGTCTAGTTTACACCGGCGTCTTTTAAGGGTTGGTTATGCAGGTCTGGATGGTGACTTGAGAAAGGCCATGAAGGACGGAAAACCCATTATAATTGAGGCAGGATTCCACTCCCTACTATTTATTTCGTATATAGTGCACACGTCACATGCTACACCACATTACCAGATTTGATTGTGCATTTTCATGCAGTAATATTCAGCTAATATGCCCTTTTGCTGACCACTATTGTGTTTGTATGACTTTGTAGCACTTAACATTTACCATGGGTGATGATGCTCGTTCTAGTAGCTCCACCGTTTCAGCTTGTTGTATTAGGTTTCTCATAGTGTCATAGACCCGTTGGCCTTCTGACAATTAGTTAATGGTTGTTCTGAATAAAGTGGAAAGAAACAATTTGAAATCAAATTGAGGTTGTCTAGAGGAAGACTCTTCCCACAGCACTACCTAGAATGATGTCTAATCATAGTAATAAAGACGTAGAGATTAAAACTATCGACGTTGGGTGGAATTCCTGTTGGGAGCTCAGAGCTGCTCAGTGAGCTCGCCCCCCCCCCCCCACCCGTGGCGGCCTGCTGCCCCGCTGCCCTCCGCTCCTCCTCGCCTCCCTTCCGCCTCACTCTTCCCTCAACCTCCGCTCCGCCCTGCCTCCCCTGCCTTCTCGCTCCCCCGCCCTCCTTGCTGCTCCTCCGCCCCCGCTCCTCCCCTCCCGTCTTCTCTACTCCGCCCGCTTCGCACCTCCCATTGCTCCCTGCCTCTCCCGCCCGAGCGCCTCCCCCTGCCATTCCGCCTCCCCCCTCCTTCCCTCTCCTCTGCCTCCCCCCTCCCTCTTCCACCTCTTCCTCCCCCCCGCAGGCGCTCCCCCCCAACTCTCCTTCCACTCCACTCCATCCTCCTCTTCTCCTCTCCTTCCTCTCTCCTTCCCCTTCTCCCTTCTCCCTTCCCTCCCGCCTCCCCCGCCTCTCTCCTCCCCCTCTTCACCTCGCCTCCGCCTCCCCCTCGGACACTCTTCTTCCTCTTCCTTTTTCTCCTCTTCCTCCCTACAGTGGGAGCATTTGCGCTTGTTCAGGTGACAGAAATCTTGGCGGTGACCCTTGGTCTGGCCAAAGGGACTCTATGGCAGCACCCTCAACTCCCATAGCCGTTGAGGTTCTTCTTTCCTTATCTGATAAGCAATAGGTACAGCAGGCAGTTCAGTCCCTCCAAGACAAGGCGCTTGTGGGCAGAATTGTGGGCCTCACGCCTACACGAAGACAGGTGTGAGAGTGGATACAGGCGAGCTTGGCATTAAAGGGCGACCACATTCAAGAGGTCACCATCTATGGAAGAGGCATTTTCCTCATCCAGCTGAGCTCCCCCGACACTGCCTCAACTCTCGTGGAGCAGAGCCCCATCCTCCTTGGCCCGCACCTAGTTTACCTCTTTCCTTGGTATCATGGGTTTACAGTGGAGGACATGGACACAACACATCATGTTCCCCATTTTCCAGTTACACTCCGCTTTGCAGGGCTCCCCAAGGAGTATCGAGCCATTCTCCCCTCCATTGGTCCGGCATTTGGCACTGTGCTCGAGTCCTCGCCAGAGTCGGCCGCCTCAGTTGTAGCAGATGATGGAGTTCCCAGGATAAGACTGGTGGTTGAGAGCCCAAAGTCCCTCCCAGAGTTGATCCTCCTTGAGACCCTCGAGGGGGGTACACTTGGCTAGCGTGTGGAGATTTTTGGGCTACGAGGCCAGTGTCTTCGGTGTAGACATGTGGGTCACATCGCCAGAGATTGCCCCCGAGGCCACCTCTGAGCGCCTTCTCCCCCTCCCCGTAGAGCAGGCAGAGCCAGTAGACCAGAGTCCCGCGCCCCCTCAGACAGGAGTAGTAGGAGCCTCAGACCCCCTCCCTTGGGTGACCCCTTCAGAAGCGGACTGGACTAAGGTTAAAAAGAAAAAGAAACCAAGCAAGTAGGCTCGCAAGTGCCGCAAGCAGAGGGCCAAACGCAGAGAGAGACAAGTTTGTCTGCAAGGAGCAGCAGCAGCAGCAGGAGCCCTTGAGTGGGGGGTTCACCCCCCTCAGCGGAAGGGGCCACCGCCTAGCGAGATGTTCCTCACGTAGCAGAGGTTCAGCATCCACATCCACCCTCGCACCATCACCGAAAACCAGGAGTTCCTGATGTGGCGATGGTGGATGATAGTAAGACTGCGGTTGAGGAGGAGCGGATCTAGACCCGTGGGGAGCCTGAGCAGCAGAGGGAGCCTGGGATCGCCCCCTTCCCCCCCCTACCCTGGAACTACTTGGAGATCCCGGACTCCTATCCTCTACCACTGGAGGTAACGCTTATGATCCTGCAGCCATGAGAGGGGGGTTTTATCAGTGCAATGGGCTCTCAGACACACCTCGTTTGGAGCTTCCAGTTTGCCTCCACAGGGTTGGAGAAGTGGGCCCCAGAGGTATTTGATGCTATTATGGGAGACCAGATAGCACGCATGATTGACGAGTGGATGGGAGCACGGGGACTGGACCTTTGGTACACCCATGGGACGGAGGTGAATTTCCAGTTGAGCTTCATGCGAGAGGAGCCGATATGTGGTTTGGTGGCAGGAGTTATCAAATTGCTGCTTGAGGCCACGGTGGACCATGCATACTATTGGCCCCTCCAAAAGTATGCAGAGCAGTTTGGGGTGGAAGTCTCCTTCATGATGAAGTGGGCATGGAAGATTGACATTGAGCCGATATCCACCCTAGTACGTCGTCGCACAGACACGGACTATTCGCCCTCAAAACCCTCGGCAAAGTCACTTAAGGTAGTCTTTCTGGAACAAGCACCCACGCATAGGAGAGCCTTGTTCTCTGCACCCCCGTCCTCATGAGTTGGACCATAGTGAGTTGGAATGTGCACGGGCTCCATGACCGTGCTCGTAGTCAGCCGCAGTACCTGATACTCCAGTAGAGGTTGCAGAGGGCTGTGGTAGAATGACCAGTGGATATCCTTTTGATTCAGGGGCATATGTTTTCAGCAGCATACATTAGACGGCGTCACCACCTCCTCCCAGGGAGAGGTCCGGAGGAGTGGTCCCCCTGCAGTAGGACGGAGCAGAGGGGTCTGCATCTCGGTTTCACAAACTTTGACTCCAGATTGTTGGAGGAGACCTCAACAACCTGGAGTTTGGGGAAGACAAGCAGGGCGGCGCCTCATTCGCTGAGATGCCTGCAGCAGAGCGTAGCAGTTCATTTTCATGCCAGATTTCAACAGGATACCTTGCAGCCTTCTATTCTTTTTTGGACAGAGGAGAGATGATGGACTGCTTGAGAGACTAGACCGTTTCTACATTGGGGATTGGGCACTGCACAGTATGACGATGTCAGACCATTCTTCCATAGTACTTCACTTAGAGCAGTCCCGCGGAGGTCTCCTCAGAAGGGGGTCCGCATCCTGGAGGACCTCCTGCAGGATGAGGAGATCCAGTAGGCCATGGCGGAGATTTGGGAGCACTCAGAGATGACACTGGGCGAGGGTTGGGTTTCGTGGGCGGCCGATGCGATTCAAAGGACTAGTGAGGAGCTATAGGCTCATGCCCTTAGGTGGAGGAGGATGCTTCAGGATCGTGAGCGGGCTTTGAGGAGGGACCTCGCCTCCATAGAGCGGCTGAGGGAGCAGGACCTAGGTTCCCAGTGGCTTAGAGACAGGCTTGAGAGCGCTGGCCTTGAGCTTCAAGACGCGGAGATTCGGCGGGCTGAGTTCTCTTATCACTCTTCTCGGGCCCGGTGAGTATAGTAGGGGGACAGGATGACAAAGACGTTCTTTCAGTCCACTGGGCCTCGTTTGGCAGGCACACAGCTGCAACGTCTCCGGGATCCGTAGGGCATCATGCACACTGATCCGCAGGAGATATTAGACCTGACCACAGATTTCTACAGCTAGCTTTTTCAGACGGAGAGGATGACTCCAGCCGGTATACTGGCCCGAGAGGTAGTTTGGGATCACGTTCCGGCAGTGGTCTCGCAGGATTTATGCAGCAGGCTAGAGGAGCCTTTTACCAATGAGGAGCTTTGGGAAGCCCTCAAGGCTCTCTCGACCTAGAAGTGTCCTGGCGAAGATGGCTTAACTCTAGCCTTCTTTCGGAACTTCTGGGAGATTATCTCCACCCCTTTCCGACTAGCATGCCACGAGATTTTTGACATGGGCTCCCTCCTGCAGTCCTTGAGCAGGGGTTGGATTTGTTTGATCCCGAAAGGGGGAGATAGGTATGACATTCGGCAGACCAATCACTCTGCTTGATACTGCTTACAAGATCCTCGCCAAGGTCTTGAGCTTTGCGGCTACGGCCCCATCTTACAGACATCATCCAGGACACACAGACGGGGTTTGTCCAGGAGCGCAACATCTAACATCTTCACTTTTTGGGAGGTAGTGGATTGGTCCAGGGAGGAGTCACAGCTGTTGGCCATCCTTCCCTTGGATTTTGAGAAGGCCTATGACAAGGTGGAGTGGTCCTTCTTGGAGGGCACTATGCAGACATTGCGTTTCTCAAATAGATGGGTCAGAGGAGTTTCAGCGCTCTATGCGGGGAGCTCTAGCCAGATGCTTATCGGAGGACACACGGGCGAGGCCTTTCCTCTCTCGCTTTCGGTCCGCCAAGGCTGCCCAATTGCTCTTTTCCTCTTTCTTCTTGTGGCGGAAGCCTTGGGCTACTATTTGAGATCACAGGTGGCGGGCCTCATAGGGTTGAGGCTCCCAATCCGTCAGGAGGAGGAACTGCTTGACTCTGAGTTTGTAGATGACACGGCCTTGTATGTTGAGGGCACCACAACGAGCTTGGAGAGAGTCAAGGGAGCCTTGGCTATCTATTGCGAGGCCTTGGGTGCGCGGATCAACTGGACAAAGTCTATAAGTTTCTTCACGGGCCGGGAGGAGACACTAGAGATCCGCGAGTGGGGGAGTGATTTTGGCTTCAGATGGATACCACGGGGTCAGACAATGAGATACCTCGGTTGCCAGGTTGGTATTGATATTATAGTAGAGTAGTAGATCGCCCCAATCCTAGAGAGTGTTCGGCGCAAGCTTCTCTACTAGAGCTCGGCCAAGCTCTCCCTAGCAGGGTGTGCCTTAGTGGCAAACCAGGTCCTTCTCGCCACGGCTTGGTATATCGCCTCCTGCTGGTGCTTTCACAGAGGATGCATTGGGCAGCTCCGCCGATTGGTTCGAAACTTCCTTTGGGCAGGATCGGGTGGCACGCGGAATACTAGAGCCTGGGTCGCTTGGCATACGGTGATCATGCCACAGGCACTGGGAGGCTTGGGTATCATAGATCCGGAGATGTAGAGCAGAGCCCTCTTAGGCAAGTTAGTTGTTCGGGGCCTCACTCCAGGTACAGAGCCTTGGAAGCTCCTCTTACAGGGAGGACTTCTCAGGAACACCCCACGCACTGGAGGACAGTGGCAGCCCTCACACGGGTGGATCTTCTCAGAGGCTCCCCTTACAGGGAAGGGTTCCCCTTCGATGCGGAGCCTTCACAGGGTCTGGCAAAGGCTAGCAGGGGGTCTCATTCGTGCTCCGCCCAGATGTAGAGAGGAGTTTGAGCGTCAGCCCCTTATGTGGCACCCAGAGATCTGAGTTCAGAAGGGGCGTATGCTTGGACAGCGGACGCACATTGGTTAGGCACAGTGGGACAGTGGCCTGGCCTGGTCTTTTGGCAGATGGAGCAGATTACCCATGGAGTCAGAGGCGAGGCTTGGCGCTGTAGTGCATCTGCGAGGGGCAGGGCAGCGAATGAGAGAGATTGACCTAGCCATCCCTGAGTCCTAGTGGGAGGGACTTCACGCTTGGAGGGACAACACTTGACTGGGGCAGTTTTCTCGGAATGGTGTCCCTTTGAGGATGATGATGCAACGAGGTAGCACGCACCTTGGCTTCTATCGTGTAGGATCGGAAGGCCCACTCCATCCGCTCACGGAGGGGGACCCTGAGATGGATGGGAGTCTTGATGGGATTCACTGGAAGATGATCAGAGTGGTGGGACGTTTGGGGAAGGAGTGGCAGATTGACCCTCCCAGTATTTCAGAGCAGGATGCCCCCGGATGGCGCCTCTAGCTGTGGGAGTGTAGACCCTTGAGGGAGGTCCAGTGGGATCCAGGAGAGTGGTTCTGGCCCTCCAGGGGCAGTCTTGCCGAGCAGATGGATGAGATGCCCTTCTTTTCATATACCACACGGATTGGCAGGAGGATTCAAATGGACTCTTTGAGGTGGACCCCCTCGAGGGAGCGACATTAGGTGACCCAGAGAGTGCCTCGCGATGTCCGTTCTAGGTTTTGGACACGGCTATGGTCCAGTTTGCGGCCGAGGAAGATATCCTACTTCTTCTGGCTGGCCGCCCATCGAGGCTTACCCATCGGACCATGGTTGGAGTAGATGCGAGTGGAGGGGCAGTGCCATTGTTGCTTTGGTGGTTTCTTGGAGACGACTCCACCTTTCTTGTTGAGCTATCGCAGAGAGCAGTTAGGATCTGGTGGGAGCCCTCTGGATCATGACCTGCATGCAGAGTCTTTAGAGGGACTACACATGGGGGATGGTAGCCTAGTTGACGGAGGGAGGACACGCGTTCTAGATCGATGAGGTCTCCCCAACCTACCGGATACAGGGTCAAAGTATACAAAGGATAGAGCTCCATGAGGCAGTCCCTCCGGATAGCCTAGCTCCCCTCTCTCCTCCGGAGGACAGCGTTTGGGAGGTGGTAGCCAGCATCACTGCGTGGAACATCTGGGTGGCTCGTTCCAGTCTCGTGATGGGTGAGCACCAGGTTCCATCCTCGGCTACCATGGTCGCCATCTAGCAGGATATCATCTATACTCTACGCTCCACCTGGGAGTGAAGGACTCCAAGCTCTAGAGCGACTATTGAACGGCGAGCTCGTTTCTGCAAGGCTTGGTGTGTAGGAGTCTTCTACATCTTCACTCCGCGAGGGATTTGCTGGTTGTATAGTCCCCCCACTTGGTTGTTAGCCCCAGTACCAGAGATTCTCTAGGCAGTGAGCTGGGTTTCTCTGGAACATGCCGGTTTTTCTTTCAGCCTTTTCTTGGTTTTTCTCCATACTCAGCACCTTCGGGGCTGCTGTTTTGTATGAAGTTTTTCAAGCATTAATAGAAGGTTCCTTTCTTTGAAAAAAAAAAGAAAAAAAGAGAGAGATTAAAACTATCAACATCTTCATCTCAAAGGTTTTTGGGAGTTAAAAAAGGAGAGTGCTTGTAATCGGACCAAAAACCCTAAAACGAATACACTAGGGCCCAGAAATAAGTGCTGGATCCCCCCCCCCCTCAAAAGGTCTTTATTGCAATAGAATAAACTTTGTACAACAAGCTCATAAAAGAGCATGAGAGTGAGTGCAATGCACTCTGCATTCTTGAGGGCACAAGGCCTCTTTCTTTATAGACTAGCTACCAGCAAGGGCCCACTTTTCTTTATTAAGTTGGCTTTTGGGCTTTATTTCCCCAATTTTGGCACTGAATTTCGTTTTCGACTCAAGTGGGCTCTTTTTAAAGTGAGGCGCCACTTTCTTGGTTTTCTTGCTCTTGTGGGACTTGCTTTTTCACACTTGCCCCTTTTGTCTTTTTTGCACTCTTCTAGGTCCTACACATTCAATAAATAATATCCAACACTTTAACCCATTAGAGCTTAGACAAATGCATGCATTTTGATTCTTGGACTATTCCTAGGCCCTTGTGGGTGTCCCCATAGTTCTCTTAACTAATGCAAAGGAAAGAAAAGATAAAACTCTTGCTAGTTAACTGAAGTCAACTTTCTTTGACCGAAGTCAATCTAATAAAGATCTCTCTTTATTTCTTGGGATAGATATGATTTCGTGACATCCCTTCGGCTTCTAATCAGTTGTCCTCAACTGAAAAGCTTCTTGGTACAACCATAAAACCATCTACCCACTTGGCATCAAGTGATGAATCCTGCCTCGAGTCCTTTCTTTTCTTTGGAGGTTCCCATCCATCTCTTCCACCTCTAGTGGCTTTTGGTAACTTCCGATCATTGACTTAGATCGGTTTCGTGGTGCTCTTGGCTAGCTGACTGGCCTTCTAGGGCGTTGGGCAGCCAGGGGCGTTTCCCATATCTGAAGCACTTGCTTTCCTTGCGGAGAATCTCTAGCATTTCCTGCTCTTTAAGAGCACTAGGCAGCCATGGGCCCTTCTTTCTTGGCAAATCCATGCCCTTTTTCTTGTGGAGTTGACTTCTTCCTAGTGGAAAAGGTATTCCAAAGACAACCGTGGTAGAAATCCATTAAATTTCAATTCCACCTTAACATTTTCCTTAAAGATAATCCTCAAACAGTTTTGGAACTTCCAAGGGCTTTGTCTTCCCCTCGGCTTTCAAATTCGAATAAAAGAAAGCCATAAAATCTAAAAGAAACACTTGGCCAATGATCACTTGTACCAATACTTGAGCGTATTAAGCTCCATGGACTTCTCATTTTGAGTCGTGTCTTCTCCTTGCATTGTTGTAAAAACTATTTCTTGGAGCCTTGCTTTGTCATCTTTCCTTGAGAGACTCTTCAAGTCTTCTCAAATGGAGTGATTTGCAGATAAATTCCATACTGATACTTTTCCAAGTAATATGGACCTTTTCTTGAAATTGTTTTGGAAAGAACTTTCTTTGAAGAATATCTCAAATTTTCATTCACTGCTTGAGTCGCCAAACACTTACCATGCCTGTTAGGTGCCGACTTACTGCTCTTGAAACTTGTCCATCCAAAAGAGATATTACTGACAGATAAACTGCAAACCTGTGTCAACTCTGGCCACATTAATCCATGAGAGACCATAAAGATTTATGTTTATTCTATAAACAAGTCCTAACAAAAGGAAACTATATGATGATAAAATCCTGACTTGGCCAACGATGACCATATAAAAATTAATGTCATGTAAAGAGCTGGTTCTTGAGCATAGCATGCTCCATAATAAGAAACAATGAAACTGAATATCATAACATAAATCCTGTGAAATACGATAATTGGAAATATATAACTGTGTCATAATGGAATGAAAGCATATTCATGACTGTCGATCGGGATAACTCAGAACATGCTACTCTCAGGTGGGGTTTGTCCTTACATCTCAAGGGTACTTGTTTATAAGAACTCTTCAAGCTATGCTTGAATCATATAAATTGATTGCTTTGGAATTAATAGAGAGAACCAAGCTTTGCACTTAATAGAACCACAGATCATATAAGGTCCAACTGTGTATTTCTCAATATCTACGAAAGATATCCATGCTCCTTTGCAGTGGCAAAATTGTAAGTTCATATTCTTGACTGAATAGAAGAAATTGGTTTCTTAGCAAACACAATATAACTGGAATCCTCTAGAGCTGGAATAATATAACTTGGAATAAATAGCTATGTGAAAACTTATTTTGATACTCGGTGAACATACCCTTTCATTGAGGTGTCCTTCCCTTGACCTATACTCCGTTTTTGAAACAATCAGGAAGACAACACACTTCTCTTGGCACATCCGTGCTTACTCTACAAATACCTCTTGCAATTCATAACAAACATCCGATCTTGCCCATCGTAGGGATTAATCCCATAGCTCCATATATCTTTGGCATAAGAACTTGAATATCTTTGCTATGTCCAATGCTTGGGTTTTGTCCCATCAAGAAATTCTTTCAAAATCCATGGAAATATAACTTTGATTAATAATCAAACCAAGTGTGTATTACTCTTGTTTTCCAGAAATAAAGAAGGAAAACAACACACAAATATTCAAGGTTTAGAGACAAAAAATAACTATTAAATCCAATATACTTAGCCTTCATTGGGAATCCCTTTTCCCTTTTTAATAAGGAATTTCCACATGTATCTGATCCTTTGATCGTTTTCTAGATCTTTGCGATCCTTGGGTTTTTGGTTCCTCAAAATGAACATAGATAATGCTCTCCATGTCGAATCTTGAAGTGCGGAAATAACTGTCAACACAAACAATCCCAAATATGGGTTGTTCACCCGCTTCTCTGCCCCTTCTCAATCGTTGCAAGCCCTAGGAACAATAGCAGCTTGCAAGTGGACTTTGAATAGGGAATCGATCTTCTTATTTGCACTCTATTTCTTGACTAATCGCAAGGATTTGATGACCCTGCTTGGGCTACTCCAAATCAAGAGCAAATAGCTTCCAATTTTCAGATTGTGAGTATCCAGCTCAAATCATTATCTAAGGAGGATTGTTTCGAAACTTGAACTGATTAAAAAAGCATAGGTATTGCCAAAATTTTGGGGCTGCTTGCAAATCAAACGTTTGGACTTTGTTCGGTTTTGCTGAAGCAAGCTGAATTGATTCACAATCAATTTGCAGCTTTCTTGGTTGGATCTTTTGCGTTGAAAATCTCCCTTCTCCAAATTGCTACTGTCCTCTTCAATCTAGAAGTACTCTGCATCCTTTTCACCAAGGAAAGTGACAAACTTGGCCGTGATACCACTGTAATCGGACCAAAAACCCTAAAAGGAATACAATAGGGGCCTGAAATAAGGGCTAGACCCCCCCAAAGGTCTTTATTGCAATAGAATAAATTTTGTACAACTGGCTCATAAAAGAGCATGAGGTTGCACTCTATGTTCTTGAGGGCACAAGGCCTCTTTCTTTATAGACTAGGCTACCAGCCCAAAAGCATGGGATCTAGAAAGTTGGGGCTTGCTTTTCTTTATAAAGTTGGCTTTTGGGCTATATTTCTCCAATTTTGGCTCTTAATTTCGTTTTTGACTCTAGTGGGCCCTTTTTAAAGTGGAGTGCCATTTTCTTGGTGCTTTTGCTCGTGGGACCTGTTTTTTGGCACTTGCCCCTTAAAATTTGGGCCGTTTTGCTATTCCTAGTCCCTCATGTCCCCACAGTTCTCTTAACCAATGCAAAGCAAATAAAAATAAAACTATTGCTAGTTAACTGACGTCAACTTTCTTTGACCGAAGTCAATCTATTAAAGATTCCTCTTTATTTGTTGGAATAAATATGATTTCGTGACAGTGCTTATGACCCTAGGGAAAGTAGAAGGTATATTGGCTTGTTTTACAATGGTGGGCATGTTTGATATCATTTTCTTATATTGCCAAATCAATGGGTACAATTAAAGTTTTGGTTGTCTTAGCTGCTTCTTTAAGGGCATTTACACCTTTTTAGTTTTTTCCTTAAAAAATTGTCCTGCCTTAGCAAGATTTGTTTTCCTAGGATTGGATTCTTTTATTGGCTTTGTCTACACACGTTTCATGTAAAGAATCAACATTCAAGTTGCCTATGATCCTAAATTGGAGAGCCAGTCATCAATTTTGAACTTTTCCAGAGTTACCCTGTTGTAAAACAACGAAATTGATTCAAGATCCATCGAAATTGCAATTTCAAAGCTATGGTTCATTTAGGAAGCCTCTCGGGCTATCTCGGTGTGACACCAGGGTGTACAATTTTGCATACTCCATGCTGTCCCTTCTTCTTCGTACAAACTTGCTCATGCATCAGTGGAGGCTTGCTAGGAGATTGTAGTGAGCATCACTGCTTGGCATGGTTGGAGATATAGATGTAAAGAGGCTATCAATGGCACCCAAGTCCACCCAACTCATACCTTGGTCAGCTTTTGGGCAGATACTTGCACATGCATCAGTGGACACTTGCTAGGAGATTGTAGTGAGATCATTGCTTGGCATGGGATATAGATGTATAGAGGCTATTGATGGCACCAAAGTCCACCCAACTCACACCTTGGCCAGCTTTTGGGTAGATATTGTACACACTCTAACGGCAATTTGGTCTAGGGTGTAGGGTGTGCTTCAACCAAGAGGATGGTTTTTTTTCAGAGAGTGGAGAGGCTGCCCTTTCTTTTTTGAGACCATCTCAGATGTGAAGAAGATGGGCAGACCAAGAAAGCAATACACGGAGCAACCAATAATGATCCCATTGGTAAGGCCCCTATCAAACAGCGGCACAAAAAGACCCACTGTTTGAGAGGAAGCTTGCTACCCCAAATGCATGAAAGACAAGCCTTCCACGAAGACACTTTTTTTTCTTTTTTTGATAAAAGAAATTTTGCATTAAGAAAGAATTTACATTCATAGCTGTCCCAGAGTGGGACAGCTACTATTCATAACAAATACTGACAACTAAAAGCAGTAAAAGCTGCTCCAGTAAAGAACAGCTAGTACAAAAGAACTAGAAACACTCAAAAAACACTTCTAGCTGGGCCGCTGAAAGATCTCCCTTGCAATGTGCGTCCTGCAGAGAGCAAAGCAGGGAGGAATGGAATAAATGATAAACAGAGTGTCCATAGAGCCGAGAAGTATGGGCATGATATAATGACCATAGAGCCCAATAATGACAACAACTTAAAAATTGAATGTAGTTGGGGCTGGTGGTATATTTCACAAACAACCAAAACTGCCTTCCAAAAGCAATACGAGGAAAACGGGCACGAAGATAAGTCCCCACACACAAAAAGACCAGCTGTTTGAGAGAAAGCTTGCTACCCCAAATGTGTCGAAGACAAGCCGTGCACCAACACACACATGCACACAAACTTGTTTTATGCTTCACCAAGACTTAGAAAGACTTGACAGGTTGGATATCATATGCAAATTTTTGTTTGGTTCATTTGCAGGTTGTCATGGGGATCTTGTCTATGAATATTCAAAAACACAGAATCTCCAAAAATGTTTCTGTTCATTCATAGTCTTGATATTTACTGTTCTGCATGCAGGGAATACATCTTGATCCCAGTATCTACCTAATGGATGAGGAGGGTGGGGGTGTCACAAGCCACTCAAACACACCTACAATTAAATTATCTGCAGATGAACAATTAACTGCCGTTGACCATGCAGGAGACAGATCCATGAGAAATTTAGTCCGAGACACAGGTGAATACTGTGAGAAAGAGACATCTTCAGGTAATTTATAATCAAGATAGTAACTCTTTGCATACACAACTTATATAGGTGCTAGTTTAGCTTTATTTATTCTTTTTTTTTTTTTGGGGTTCAGGGAATGCCAAAGTGGGAACTCACATGACTCATGTAGAGTCTTGCAGTAATGCATCTTCTGAAAAGCATGTCCAGCGTTCTCCTTCTAAAGCAATTGTTGTTCCAATTGTCTTAAAAATGGATGAATTTGATCACAAGGTACTTGAACAATAATATATTTTGAAGAGAGGTTGGCATTTTATTTTCAAATATCAAATAGAGTTTGACGGGTAGCACAATTCAATTGCTTCATAGATCAATTGATGGGCACTCTAGATTGATGTGCTCTCTACGCTACTCTGTTCTTGCTAAGTAGATTTTAAGCTGTCCGTATTTGGGCTCCCGTCTTTCTAATTTATTTCTATCAGAATTCATACAAGCATATATAAAACAAAAAAACCAATGTGCTTCAAAATTGCTTTGTTTTCAGACTCTCTTGGAAGAGTGGATTGCATGCAGATCGACCATTGGTGTACTTACAAATGAGGTTTGTGCAAGTAGGAAAATATTATTCAGGATACGTTATTATCATTTGGCCTTTTGTTAATACTGGCTTATACACTGGTACAGAAAAGATGGGACAATAGATATAAATGTGAGTTATTGGAAAGTTTTTAACATTGATATAAGCACTCCTTTGTCTGGTTCCTTGATGAAACATTGTGCTTGTGAGCTGCATTGGTTAGAACTGAGGTGACTAAACCTGATAACAGGATTATGTCTTTTTTCCACCCATAAAAAGGATTTTGCTAGTGTGTTGTAGCCAAGTATCTTAAGGATATTTTAAACTCATTGCAGACAGAAGAACAGGTGACACCCCTTGCATAGAAGAACAAGAAGGAACATCTAAAACATGCATGTACATTTTCTATTCAATATTTTGTAGGTTACTGGATACTTTTGACTTGAGGATTGTCAACTTTTTGTATGTTCTATAGGAGGGGAAGGAGGCCTTGATAAGCAAGTTGATCACAATTCAGGATTACCTTTGCTCTTTTGAAAATCAGGTTTGTTCCCACGTACAATTGTGCTATCAAGTAATCTAGGTGAAGGTCCTCAGAGTTCTAATTACACTCGTACATAAGGAATTCCATGCTCTCGTCTTAAGTAAGTATTGATGTAAGGAATAAGTAATGCAGGCTGACCTGGTTAGTCGAAAGGATTTTATGACTTTTTGAAAGGTTCGGTAAACTCAGTCCTGGACCTTGAAGACAACTAATAAGTTTGTAGACGATTGCTATATGCATAGTTGTTTTAGAGTTTAGCTTTGTCACCAATTTTTAGGCAATGGATACTGTATCCTGTAATCAATGAGTGGCAGAGTGTATTGTTCTTGAGTAGAAGAGAAGCACTTGTCTGAGAAGCCTAATCTCTGCATCGTGCCCTCCAAGAAGGACCACTCTACGCGATCGTAGGCCTTCTCAAAATCCAGCAGCAGGATCGCAAGGGGCTGCACCTCCTCCCTGGCCCAATCCAGTGCCTCCCAAAAGGTGAAGATGTTGTCGAGGATGCTATGCTCCTAGACAAAACTTGTCTGCGTGTCGTGGATGATGTCGACTAGATGGGGTCGTAGCCGCAAACTCAAGACCTTGGCTAAGATCTTGTATGCGGTGTCTAGCAGAGTGATCGGTCTCCACTGTCAAAGGTCCCCTCCCTTCGGAATCAAACAAATCCATCCTCTGCTCAGGGACGGTGGGAGTGCTCCTGAGTCAAAGATCTCCTGAAAGGCCAGCCGAAGGGGGGTGTGCACAAAGGGCCAAAAGCTCATGAAGAAGACCGGGGACAGCCCATCCTCCCTTGGGCACTTCTGAGTCAGAAGTGCCCTGAGAGCTTCCCGAAGCTCATCATCTGTGAAGGGAGAATCCAACTGGCTGCTCATGCCCTGAGAGACCACAGCTGGGACATGCTCCCATACTGCCTCGGGGGCCTCCCGCACCTGGGGGGACTCCTCAGCAGCCTGGAAAAGGTGTCGATAGAAATCCGAAGCCAACTCCATAATCTCATGAGGGTCCGAAACCACCCTGCTGCTAGCGTCTCTCAGTCTCTGCAACTGGGCACCGGCCGACCTAGGCTCTGTGGCCTGAAAGAACTGGCGGCTCATCCTATCCCCCTGCTGTACTTAACGAGAACGAGCGGAATGGTAAGAATACTCAGCCCTCCTCAACTCTATGTCCTGAAGCTCCATACGTGCACACTCATATCTGTCAGCAAGCCATTGGGACTCCGTGTCCTACACCCTGAGACGCTCAATGGAGGCTAAGCCACGCCTCAAAGCTCTCTCTCTCCCCTGAAGGAAAAAACAACGGCGGAGAGCCTGGGTGCCCTCACTGCTCCTTTGAATCGCCTCGGTTGTCCAGGATGCTGAGCCACCCTCAGGAGTGTCCTCTGGTTGCTGCCAAATCTCCGATATGACCTGCTGCACCTCCTCCTCCTGCATCAATGCATTTGGGATGCGAACCCCCCTATGTGGGAGCCCTCGACAGGGCTGCTCCAAATGAAGCACAATCGACGAGTGGTCTGAGACGGTAGTCCTTGCAAGAATGCCCGTGGAACCAGCTCTATGCATGGCCCAATCTCCGATGTCCAGCCTCTCACGCAATCCATCATGCCGGTGTTGGCCAAAGGAGAACTAAGACTACCAGGGGTCCTGGAGAACTCAACGTCCCTTCAGGGGTCCCTGCCGCAGACCGAAAATATAAATTGCTCCGAAGTACTCTTCTCCGCCGCGGGCATCTCGGAGAAAGCACCCCCTTGTTTGTCTTCTCCGAACTCAAGATTGTTGTAGTCCCCTCCAACAATCCACGAGTCTACATCTGAGAGACAATCGGTCAAGCGCCTCTAGAAGGCTGGACGCTGCTGTCTACAAGCTGGGGCATACACGTTCAGGATCCCAATCCTAGAATCTCCCATCCGTAATCCCATCCAGACTGCTCTGCCTATAATGAGCTCCCCCTGGTTAGAAAGCCCTCCACTCCTTCCCACTACGGGAGACCAGATCTCTGGGCCTCTCCCAGGAAGGAGGTGGTGTCTACGTCTGATGTCCGAGGCAGAAAACATATGCACCTGTACCAACAAAAGGAAATCCACTGCCTGCCAACCACTGCTCTCTGTAACTCCTGGCGAAGTAACAAGTGCTGGGGTTGCTGACGTGCCCGATCGTGGAGTGTGTGCACGTTCCAACTCACCATACTCCAACTCATGGGGAGGCCCCCGGGGGGGGTGGGAAACAAGGCTCTCCTGTGTGAAGGAGCCTTTGCTACAACCTCTGACTTCTGTGAGTTCGCCGGTGGTTCGGAGGGGGGGTAGTCCAAATCCACGCAGCGCCGAACTAGTGCCGTAACTGACTCGATGTCTACCTTGATGGCCCACTGCATTAAGAAGGAGGCCTTGACTCCAAGCCTATCCGCGCACTGCTGTAGTGTCCAGTATGATGCATGCTTAAGCTGGACCTCAGGACCTAGGCGAAGCACACAAATAGCTGCCCCAAGTCCCGTCTATTTGCTAAGAAACCCAACTGAAAAGTGGCGCTCTTCCCATGGGAGACCCACAGTTCCCTCCCTTGCGGGCCTAGCCACTCCTCCATCATGCTGAACATCTGCTGCCTCATCATCAGATCAAACAGCGTGGGGTCCACTGCTCCTCCCCACTAGCTGAGAAGTGAAATCCCCAGAAGGGACGATTGCGAGAGCCATACACTCCTATGGGACCCCCTTTTTGGGGCTGTAAAATCAGGATTGACACCTCCAGAGCAAGCGGGTATCTGTCCGAAATCTCTAGGTAGTTCCACGGTCCTAGCCTCCAAAACTCTCTGGGCAGAGGATGACCAGGGTGGGGCTTAGGACCTGGAAGCTGAGAAAAGGGCCCCGGTGACCCTAACTGTGAGGAGGCAGAGCCAGGGCTGGGCCGTGCCGAAGAGTGCTCAGGCACCCCCTTGCCCATAGGCCGAGACGAGGAAGGGCAGGAGGTGGGCAAAGGGAAAGGAGGCTGCTGTAAGGGGGCAAGGGGAGGGGGGGATGAGGAGGAGAGGCGGGGGGGGGGGTGGGGAGGTGAGAGTAACAGCAGCTGGGGGGAGGGGGGGCGGCGGGGGAGCGACCTCGAGAGGAGGGGGTGGGGGAGGCGGAGGGACCTCCGGAGCCGACTCTGTTGGGGCTCCAGACTCCCGCTAACGGGAACCTGGGTACTCTGCTCTACTGTCGCCTGCGGGTCCGAGGGGAGATCGAAAAAGGTCTCCTCCTCCTCCATCTGTTTCTGGTCCGGGGACTCCGCTGAGTCTGGCTCTCCTTTTGTTTTTTCGAGCTGATTTGTAGGGCTTCTTTTTCTCCACCTTGGTCCAAGTTCCTTGGGAGGGCTCGACCCAAGGTGTCTGAGTCTGCTGCTGCCTTGCCTGCTATTGGGGCCTGGCCGACGGACGCCGTTGAGCCTCCCTATGCTCCTGTCTTTGGTGAGGGGCCCTGCCCACCAAACAATCCCGTGCCAGGTGACCCATCTGTCTGCACCGAAGACACTGCCCAGGCAAGCCAGAGATCTCCACACGCTGTCTGAACTCGCCTCCATCTAAGGTCTCTAGGAGGATCTCCTCTGGGAGGGACTCTGGATGCTCCACGATAACCTAGAGGCGAGGGACCCCGTCGTTTGCCACTACCAAGGCCGTTGTCTGTGGCGGAGACGCTAGAACTGTGCCAAAACAATTCCCTATGGAAGGAAGAATAGATCTGTACTCCTTCGAAAGCCCTGGGAAGCGGAGTGTCATTGCGAATCGTGGCACGTGATGAGTCGAATCCATGTCCTCGACTATGAAGTCATGGTACCAAGTAAGGAGGTAGACGACATGAGGGCCTAGTAGGATAGGGCTCTGCTCGACAAGGGAGGCCGTGGTGTCGGGGGAGTTCATATGCATGAGGAATACTCCTCTCCCATGGATCGTGACCTCCTGGATGTGGTCAGCCCCTAGGGCTAAGCTCAATCCCTGACTTGTTTCCTTGACAGGGTGAGCCCAACAATGCGACCCACCAGGGCCCTGTCCTGCAAAGCCTCTACTTCACACTTGACCTACTGCTTGTCTTCCGGAGAGAGCATAACCTTAACCACAGCGGGGGTCGAAGGTGTTGCCATGTGAGCCCTTCTTGCCAGACCAAGGGTCGTTGTCAAGATCAGTTCTCCCGAGAAACAAACATGAAGAGCTGCGCTGCCTGAAAAGAGTATGATATTAATGCACAAAATCTTTTTGGTCCAAGCTGGAATTTCCCTCAGCAAGAGGTATATGCATTCACAACTTAATCCAAACTTATGCCACTAGCTGGCTGTCAACCACAAACTTTCTTCAGCATCCACTACTATGTTTGCCCCTTTCTAGTTACGGCAAGTAACTGCAACAATGCATTTGACTCCCCTTTCTCAGTTCATAGGCCTGCATGTTTCTTTATTCCTCTGCAATTTCGCTGATATCTTTACTGCTTTCTGACAGATAAGATCTTTCAGACTACTATCTGCTCCTCAAGGCACGTTTCCCCAAATCTTTGTAGGAAAAAACTGACAGCCTGAATCTGCAATGAAACGCTCAAATTTGGTTGTTTGAACCTGCAGGGAAAACACCCAAGTCTGGCCTTTTTTGGGGGGCCTGTGGATTGGTTAACCACTTGTGGTGTAAGTAACTAAACCAGACTGGAGTCTGGTTAGCCCAACCAGTTAGTCTAATTGGACCATGGTCTGGTTAGCTACCTGGGGTTAGGCTTACCTAAGCAAAGGTTTGGTAAGCCTCTTCTCCCGTGCTTGTCGTCGACCTTTGTCCAGGGATTCACCTCAAGGCGATCTAGCAATTCCGCAACCACGTGACCACCATGGCACCCTGCGTCGCGTCTCACAACCGCCTGTTGAATCACACAATACAATCCCACGACCAAGGCCTTGCTACGTCCGTGTTCCAACCACCGAAGCTACTCAGGGATCAAACTACCTACGCAATACAGTATAAGCCCAGACGACTAGACCGACATTGAACAATGAACACGACCAAGCAAAGTTCAGAAGCTGCTCTGCTCTGCCTGCCCTGGCCTGATCCTGCAAGGATGGCTAAGCCCCTAGTGCGTGGAAACTTTGACAAATGGAGCCACGGTTTGTGCACGAGCCAACAACTTCTATGCCTCAGCCAGTGTCTAAGGGGGGCGGGGGGGGTCCTAACACTTTCGGAAGTATTACCGGAGGCCTAGGGCTACTGGTGCGAGAAGCAAGTAAGACATGCCATAGGTGCCACTGATGGTACATAGGCGAGTGCTAGTCGATGGTGTCAACTATGTGCAAGCGGTACAAGTGCTGAAGTGATGTGAGCAAGAAGAAGACCAAAGCGGAACAACATCATAAAAGCCAACCCTCGACATGAATGGAGAAGAACCTCAACCACATGACAGAGGGTCCGTTGTACCAGGTGAAGGGAGAGGAGAGGAGGAGAACACAACGGGAAGAGATCTTAGAGAAGAGAGCAGAATGGGAAGTAGCAAAGTTCATTAGAAAGCAAGATGACTGATACACTAGGAGAAGATACACACGAGGCGAGCTCTTGACTCTAGCCTCTCACTTCTTCACTCACGCCTCCTCCCCCTCCTAGAATGTCCCCCCTCCTTTTCTCTTCACCTTCTCCTCATCTACTCCCCCCGCTGCAAATCTCCTTTCCTTCTTCCTATTGGATGTCTTCCTGCATCCTTAGCCATTGCACCGTTTGTGGGCTGCTTCGCCCTTGATGGCTTCTGCAACACTCCAACCTGTTCTGGGTCAGTCAATCCTGTGCTCCATGTGTTCTCCTATCTATTCCATGCGCTCTTGACACTAGTTGGTTGCGAGGGATGGTGCACCACCTATACCTCTTAACTGTTGGACTGCTTCCCATGTGCACCAACGAGTACCGCCTGTGCGCCTGTGCACTCTGCTGGACTGCTTCCCATGTGCACCAACAGGTGTACCCGGTGCACCATTGCGCCAGTACTTCCCTCTACTTCCCTCTGATCAACTTGACCATGGTGGGTCGAGGTTGAGGTTTGGCACTCTTTAGTCATGTATTGCTTCCGTCATATCCAAGTCATGTCCAGGTCCTCTATAAGTCATGTACTGTCAAGTCATGTCCATGTCAAGTCAGGTCATGTCCAAGTCAAGTCATGTCAAGTCATGTCCATGTCAAGTCATGTCATGTCCATGTTTGTTCTAGAGTGACCAAGATGTGAACATATGTGAACACGATGCGACTAGGTATGACCAAGGTCTAACAACTTGGCATGTTGCTGAGGTGACCATGATGTGACCCAAATGTGACTCTTGGTGGGAGTCCTGGAGACTTAGAGTACAACAGATCCCCCGCCACTTTCATTCACCGTCCCGATGAATGACTGAGGGTCTGTGTGAGAGAAAGTTAAGTATAAATTGCAAATAAGAAAGTGACCTCGTGGTTGGAATCCCCAAACTGAAAAAGAAAGGGCTCATGGCCTTACAACTGTAAAACTGAAATAAAACTGGCTCATGGCCATACAACTCCAAAATTCCTTTATTTACATGAGAACTGCAGAATCCAAATGTATAGAGCTCGCAAAAAGAAATGCTGAAATGAAAGATCCAGGAGCTCCTGCTTGCTGGATGAAGGTCAGGGAGGGGGAGGGGGAGGGTGTGGTGGGTGTGCTGATGTTCCAGGGGTGGTCTTTGCCTCTTCCTCAACTGTGTCCATGAGGTTGCAGATGTCCTCGTATTTGGATTTATATCTGTAGTAGCCAGACCTGTAATAATCACATCGAGATTTGAGTGCAGCATTTTCAGTTTGCAGCCCATGGAAGTCGTCCTGCAACTTGGAATGTGAAACTTGGAGATGGTCCTCCTGCTCGAGAATCTACTTTATCTGACTCTGCACCACCTCCACCTGTTGATCCACAGTATGCTTGTCCTCTACCAGTGAGGTGTATCTATCCTGTAGGGCTGCAAGCTCCCTCTGGATCTCAGCCTGTTGGGCTGAATGATTGTCCTCCAAGACTTTCTTGCTGGCTGTCCACTCTGCCTCCTTTGCTGCAAGACATTGCTGAAACTTGTCCTGCTGAGTTTTCCACGCAGCCTCCCTTGCCTGTAGAGTTGCTCCCCACTCCGCTTCTTTCACCTGCAATGTTGTATCCCATTCTTTATGCATGCTGGATACCTGCTTCTCATGTTCCAAGCGGAGGTGTTGCTTCTGTGACAGAAGCTTGCAAACCTGACCCGTAGTATTAAAGAGGGAGGCACCCATCTGAATGAAGCTGTCATCTATAATGCACTGAGCCATATGAAGGGATCTTTTAGCCCATGCATACTTGTCCCGATAGGTCATTCGGTCAGCCATGTCGATGAGTTCGCCATATTCCTTGAAGGCTGCTTTCATCCCTTTCTGCTCTGGGTCCTCGAGAGCTGCCACTGGAGCTAGTGTGTCGATGTTTAGGTAGCAACTTGGAGCTCGGGATGCTTTCTTGTTGGAAGCGATCGTCTCTTGCAAGGGAAGTGTGAAAATTTGGTCCAAGTCCTCCTCCTCCATGCAAACAGGAGACCACTTCCGCTTTAATGCATACAGAAGCCGTTTGTGTTCCTGGCTCTATTCCTCTATCTGGGCCTCATGGGTGAATAGATCTCCTGAGGAGGATGCGAAGTAGATATCCAACATATCATTCTGAGGCAGTGGAGGACAATCAGCTTGAAAAGGTATCTTAACCCCAGCGAAAATAACCTCGCCAAGTCGAGTTTCCAGTGGGTCCTATTTAGCAGCCTCCATACTCGGATCAAGGGTCAGTCGTTGAGACACCCGGGGTGGTGTCTTCGTGTCACCAATGGCTCCCAAAGTAAGATTCAAGTTCAATAACCTGTGTCACCATGAGATCCCAAGGCAGAGATCCCTGCTACCATAACTACTGTCAATGGACCCCCCTGAGCTGTGGGGCCAATGTCCGTATCTGTGCACCCTACTGACCCTACTGACCCTGATGAGATGATCAGAGGGGGGATGGTCATGACTGGGGGGGAGGTAAGTGGTAATGTCACGCCATGGTGGGTGAGACCTGAGGAGGGCAAAGGACTGACCGGAAGACTGATCAGGGAAATCAAAATCTGCCTCGAAGGGGATGGATGGAGAGGTAATTCCTGCATGAGCAATGGATGACAAAGCTCCAGAGGCTGGTCCAAGAGGGGATGGCTCAGAAACATGTGCTGCAGATGTGGGTAGAGCAAGAGTGGGTGTGGAGACGGGAGAGGAAGAGGGGATAGAGGCTGATGCAATAGAGGCCGAGGATGCTGGGGCTGCACTAAGAGCCAGTGGAGCTGATCTCAAGTGGGGAACCATAGGGGCGAAAGGTGGACGGTGAGGAGAAGATGAAGTATGTGAAGGTGGAGGAAAAAGTGCAGGTGTTGCAGCCTGCCACTGGTGCAAGAGGTAGGTGAGGTGAGGTCCACAAGTACATGTGTGTGTGCCTCTGCGTGTGCAATTTCGAATAGTGGCCCGGAATGTTGAATAGAAGAGGGATGCAAAATCATACTGAATGATGGTGAAGAGAGCATTCAGAGCAGGACGGATACCTTTCGTGATGTAGTAATGCCCGGGTGCTGAATAGAAGAGAGTGAAGAAGTAGCAAGTGATTACTGCTTCTCTGCTTCCACCTTCCAAAACCTTTTTGCAATCATATCCCCTCCTGTTGGGTTTGCACTGTGAAAGGAATGAAAGGAGATGTGGTGAATTGTCAGAAGGAGGCAGAATAGGGAGAGCAGGGAGCCCCATGTACTGTGAGACCAAACTGGGTGTGAGAAGCTGCCTGGAGCCCATGAACTCAAAAGTGTCGGTGACGGAGTCATAAGATCTGATGAATTTTGTACATAGTTCCACATCCACAGGAGGGAAGATGACCTTGTCGAACTCAGTTAGACAGAGGGTCTGAATCTCTGAAGATGTCAACATCGAGGATAGTTTGAGGTTTGGATCCAGAAGAGGTTTAAACATAACCAGGAATGTGGGAGAGAGGAGGGGTGGTTATCGAAGGGCTCTGTATCTCTCTTGGCCCACCCGACCCTTTTGAATGTGGTCTCCGTGCAGAGGGGGTGTAATCTGAGCCCCCATGGTCAGAAGAAGAGGCACTGGAGCTCTGAGAGTGGGAAAGAACCTCGCGCTGCTATCTTGATTGTGGTGGCTCTCCATCGGAGATGATAGTGATATCCGGGCCAAGATGGGGATGCAGGGTTGAATGCATCACTGATGAAGTAGACAATGATGATGAAGTCGGCCCTGCTGATGAAGTCAGGCCTGCCGAGATGAAGTTGGCCTTGTTGATGAAGTCGGCCTTGCTGATGTAGTCGGCCCTGTTGATGAAGTCAGCCTTGCTGATGTAGTCGGCCCTGTTGATGAAGTCAGCCTTGCTGATGTAGTCGGCCCTGTTGATGAAGTAAGGCCTGCTGATGAAGTCGGCCTTGCTGATGAAGTCGGCCCTGTTGATAAAGTCGGCTTGGCTGATGTAGTCGGCACTGCTGTAGAGGCTGTAGGCATGGATGAGGTCATGTGCACTGCAGAGGCTGCCTGGGACGTCATGGCGGTATAGAAAAGGGTGAGAGCTTATCTCTGGGCAAACATGGTTTATACTTGCGCTTCTTCTCGAGCATGAAGAAGGGGATTTCGCCAGAGAAACAAAGCAAGAAGGAGGGGAGCTGGTGGCGAAGCACGTGGAAAGGGAGGAGGGGAGCCGTGTATGGGCGACCTTCCAGCTGCAAGCAATTAGAGAGTTTCCTTCTGTACGCGCAACGCCAACACGAAGACTGCTCACCGATCTATCACGTAATGCCGCCTCTGTGCTTACCCATTTGCAGATTCCTCTGAGCCCGAGCTGGACGACACTGCAGGCAAGCTGCTGATAAAACCAGTTGATTTTCTCAAGCTTGGCTATGGCGACCTGGCGCAACATTGCGCTCTTCCTTGGTGGAGGACCTTCTCTGGTATAAGGCCTTTCTTCCTGCATAAAAATCCCCTTGAATAGAGCTATGAGCTATGAGAATTGCACCCTCCAATCTACTCTGGTCTCTGTTGACAGAATTCTGCATATTTTGGTCAAAGGGTGTTGAGTAATCACCATAAGTTTGGGGCTTTCATTATTTACAGCTGACTTTCATTGCTTTGATTGTACTTAAGTAGTAGAAGTCAGTCATGGAGCTCATAAGTGTCCTTATACTTTGCATTTAGAATGATGACTATGTGATTCTCTCTTGATGAGTGCTTGAATTGTAAAGATGACTAAGCCCAAGCAAGTAGAGAAGTTGGATGGAATTAGTTTCCATACTCGGCAAACAAAAGCTGAGTTTATGCTTATGAAAAAGAAGATATGGAATGTTGTGAATGGAAAGAAGTCTACAAAAGAAAAAGGTAATTGGTTGATCAAAGACAAGAAGGCTCTTGCTATCATTGCTTTGGGATTAAGTGACTCGTACATTCACCACAGTGATGGCTTTGAAACTTCACATGAAGCTTGGGATCATCATCTCACAGTATTTGGTGCACAAGGAAAATGCTTCAAATATATCTTGCTTATTAAGTTCCTTTACCTACAATTGGAAAAGGGAATGTGTTATTCCATGAATAACAACAAAGAGAATCAAGCATTTCTTGTGAAGAAGGGCTACTTCAACAACAAAGCTCTGGCTGAAGGAAGAACTCCATCAGCAAATGAAGAATCAAACTTTGAAAATAAAGACTATGCTTTTTAAGCTCTTTGTCTTTTGAATTTTTGTTTATCATCACTTGGTCAAATTTTGAGGTTCTCTGCCTGGAGTAGTACTCCAAAAAGAATGTCATATGTTATGTCTTTTGTAAATCACCTCTGGTCACCACATGATGTAGACCATGTGATATGTGTTTTGTCTATCCCATTTTTGTGAACCTCACACCCTTGGGAACCCTTGCTAGCATGAGATCCTAGCCATAGATTTATCCTTGACCACCATGAGATGGCATGAGAAACTATGAGACTAGATGTATCCTTAACACTGCAAGAGGCAAACCCTTGAGGGAGGGTATGTTGGGAGAAGTGTGATCAAGGGCTTGCTCTATGGTGCATGTGTGTATCTAGGGAAGTCACATGTGTGTTTGTGTGTGTTGTAAAGGCACATCAAGTGCTATGATGTGTCTAGTGTGTGACCTAAGTGATGATGTAAGCCAAAGGCCCCCACATGGGAGGTTCCTTTGATTTAGGCCAGTCCCACTGATATAGGGACTAATTCCCACTGATGTAGGGGCTGATTGCCACTTATGTAGGGAAGGTGCTACCTTCTCCCCATTTCTATAAGAGAGAGTCCTTTCTCTCACAATCAATAATAGTGTACTACATTTTTGGTTTCATTGTGCTCTCACTCCTCTTCCAAGATGCATCTATTCTATCCTACGGGATTCTACACACTGATGGTCCTGCATACGTGGGGGGTCTCGGTGTTGCAGAGGGAAAGTGTGCGAACGTAGAAGATGTGGGGGTTAAAGAGGATGGGAGAGCATTTGGGAAAGAGAGGGACGGAGGTGAAGTCATGGATGAGTAGGTAGTAGGGAAGGAAGGGGGTGGTGGAAAAGGCCGTACCGGTGTGGATGGAAAGGGAGATGAAACCATCATGGTAGGTAAAGGCATGGCCGGAGTAAAAGTACCCCCGAGTGGGATAGATGTGGAAGAAAGATTAGCTAGGAGCCCGGAGCCCTTCATGACGGCGTCATTGGGTGGCACAGACATCATTGCGGCCAGGACCCTCATCCTTGTGTACATCTCCGAGATACTTTCGCCAAGCTTCATGGTATCAGTGGATAACTCTTGGACAATCATGTGTTCGAATTTTTCCAACTTGAAAGTGCGTAAGAATTCCTCCCTTAGGTCTGTCCACGTCTGGAAGTGGTCAGGGGGAAATTGACTGTACCATACATCGGTGGCATCCTCCAATGACGAGGGGAAGATGTGAAGGAACACATGCTCATTCTCCACACCTTTAGCTCTACATGCTGTGAGGAATTTCCTCACATGAGCTTCCGCATCCTCCAATGACGAGGGGAAGATGTGAAGGAAGACATGCTCATCCTCCACACCTTTAGCTCTACATGCTGTGAGGAATTTTCTCACATGAACTTTTGAGTCTTCACGTGGACCTTGTTGAGTAGCTTGAGAAGTCTAGCTCTGTGTGTAGGACTAAGAACGGCCATCCCCACCCGAGAGGCTGAAGCAGATGCAAGAGTTGGAGGGAGTCCCGATGGAGCGGTAATGAGTGTGGGTGCTCCGGAGGAGGAGACCATACCGACAACACCTCCTGTGGAGGACCACAATGGGGAAGTCACTACTGATGTAGCTGTAGAGGAAGTGTACACAGATGGTCCTTTATACGAGGGGGGTCTCGGTGTAGTAGATGGAAAGGGTGCGAACATAGAAGATGTGGGGGTTAAAGAGGATGGGAGAGCATTTGGGAAAGAGAGGGACGGAGGTGAAGTCATGGATGAGTAGGCAATAGGGAAGGTAGGGGGTGGTGGAAAAGGCCGTACCGGTGTGGATGGAAAGGGAGATGAAACCATCATGGCAGTTAAAGGCATGGCCGAAGTAAAAGTACCCCCGAGTGGGATAGATGTGGAAGAAAGATTAGCTAGGAGCCCGGAGCTATGCATAACAGATGAGGTAGCAGCTTGTCCAGACGAGGCAAGAGCAGCAGATGGAGCAGATGGAGTCACCACTCCGGCAGAAGAGGTAACCGATGAAGACATCGTTGCAAGAGGAGGAGAGGGGCTGCCTTGACCTTGATGAGTCCCTGAGGAGCCCTCGTCCTTCGTAACCTCTTCTTTCACCTGTTCTCCGCTTTGCACTTCTTCTTCTCTGGAGTTCGGATCTGACACCAGAGTTCCTGTTGATCCAAGTCAATGAGAGTGTCGATGAAATTACTTGCTCTGGCTACTGCTCCAATGGGCTCACTTTGTGCTCGAGTTGAGGACTTCGCAAACTTACGTCGCACGCAATGCTTCTTGTACCGCGTTTGGTCTGCCGAAAGTCTTTTCTCCACTCTCCTCAAGTACCTCCTAGTCCTCTCGCTAGCTCCTTCAAATGTTTCAGAACTACTCGGCATAAGGCCTCTCTCTAGGACCCTAGATCACCACTTCACTTGTGCTACTCATGTCCCACCGTGATTGCCAAAAACTGTCTAGGGGGGGGGGTCCTAACACTTCCGGAAGTATTATCGGAGGCCTAGGGCCACTGGTGCGAGAAGCAAGTAAGACATGCCATAGGTGCCACTGATGGTACGTAGGCGAGTGCTAGTCGATGGTGTCAACTATGTGCAAGCGGTACAAGTGTTGAAGTGATGTGAGCAAGAAGAAGACCAAAGCGGAACAACATCATAAAAGCCAACCCTCGACATGAACGGAGAAGAACTTCAACCACATACACAGGGTCCGTTGTACCAAGTGAAGGGAGAGGAGAGGAGGAGAACACAACGGGAAGAGATCTTAGAGAAGCGAGCAAGGATGAGAAGTAGCAAAGTTCATTAGAAAGCAAGATGATTGATACACCAAGAGAAGATACACACGAGGCGAGCTCTTGACTCTAGCCTCTCACTCCTTCACTCACGCCTCCTCCCCCTGCTCCTCTTCACCTTCTCCTCATCTGCTCCCCCCGCTGCAAATCTCCTTTCCTTCTTCCTATTGGATGTCTTCCTGCATCTTAGCCATTCCACCGTTTGTGGGCTGCTTCGCCCTTGATGGCTTCTGCAACACTCCAGCCTGTTCTGGGTCAGTCAATCCCGTGCTGCATGTGTCTCCTGTCTATTCCATGTGCTCCTAACACTGGTGGGTTGCGAGGGATGGTGCACTACCTATACCTCTTAACTGTTGGACTGCTTCCCATGTGGACCAACGAGTACCGCCTGTGCACTCTGCTGGACTGCTTCCCATGTGCACCAATAGGTGTACCCGGTGCACCATTGCGCCAATACTTCCCTCTGATCAACTTGACCATGGTGGGTCGAGGTTGAGGTTTGTCACTCTTTAGTCATGTATTGCTTCCGTCATAACCAAGTCATGTCCAGGACCTCTATAAGTCATGTACTGTCAAGTCATGTCCATGTCAAGTCAAGTCATGTCCAAGTCACAAGTCATGTCATGTCCATGTCAAGTCATGTCCAAGTCATGTCATGTCCATGTCAAGTCATGTCATGTCCATGTTTGTTCCAAAGTGACCAAGATGTGAACTTATGTAAACACGATGCGACTAGGTATGACCAAGGTCTAACAACTTGGCATGTCGCTGAGGTGACCATGATGTGACCCAGGTGTGACTCTTGGTGGGAGTCTCGGAGACTTAGAGTACAACAGCGAGCGAGCAAATGACGCTGAGATCTCTGCAGATAGCACAACCTTGGCCGACAACAAGCTTCAACGGCCCTAACAAAGCGGCTCTTGCAGCTCAACGCCTCAACACACAGAACTCAA
The DNA here is from genome assembly GCF_047967505.1 of Dipteris shenzhenensis. Classification (NCBI taxonomy): domain Eukaryota; kingdom Viridiplantae; phylum Streptophyta; class Polypodiopsida; order Gleicheniales; family Dipteridaceae; genus Dipteris; species Dipteris shenzhenensis. The sequence continues at coordinate 67,093,115 of NC_141596.1, forward strand.
CGAAGGCGCTCGTGTTGCTGACATAGCGCAAACAACTACTTTGCAGAATCGAAGAGGCAGAGGTTAGGCGGCCTAGATGGAGGAGCTAGGCGGAGCGAGACGGAATAAATTCAAGTGACTAGTTCAAGGAACCCATCACGTAACTCTTTGCGTCGTTCCCTGCGGCCTGTTTCATCTTGCCTCAAGCTTTCCTCCCAACCAATTCTCCTTTGTGATCTCGTGTTGTTTGGGGCTATGCCCTCTAGCGGGTCTCAAGGATCAAATCGGTGTATCCATGTAATCCGCATTTGTGCGTCTCCGCTCCAAAGGCATGACGGGTTCCATGCCTATCTTGAGGGCCTACTACATCATGAATGAAACCGCAACACCCAACTTGGCTGCGCAATGGCTGAGTATGACTTGTGCATAATGTATCTCTAGTCCCAGGCAATCTACGCCCATTGCAAAACCTATGCCCGGTCTCTCAGTGGAGTAACCTAGCTGAAAAGTAGCAAAGTCACCATGGTTGAACCAATTGTCGATTCCCTAAGGGGCCATCCTATCCTCCATCATGCAATACATATGCTCCTTCATCATACAATTGAAGAAAGAGGGGTCCCACTTCTCCTTCCCTGTGGAGGCAAAGTTGAATCCACAGAAGGGGTGAGTGCAAGAACCTATCGCTCCATTCGAGACCCCTTTGCAAGCTGCATAATCATAACTATCATCTCCAAGGTGAGGGGAGACTCATCTAGTATCTCTAGTTAGTTCCATGGTCCGTCCCTCCAAAAGTCCCTTGGCAAGGGTTGCTCAGGGTGGGGCTTCCAGCCTGAGAGAAGAGGCCTTCCTAAAGATGCCTTTTGCAACAATTAAGTAGTGTCCTGAGGATGGGAGGAAGATTGAGGCTATGACGAGGAGGCCGCGGCCTGAGAAGAAAGGGGCTCTACGTCGCACTTGCCCGGTGGCTTTGGATCAAGGCCCCGGGGGGGGATGTCACGGGGACATGAATTTTAATGTGCAACTAAACCCGTGGACATTTTGGCCGCGAGGGAATGGCCTAGAGGAAGCGCTAACTTCCTAGAAGTCTCTAGTCTCGTTCGAAGTGCACGCACTAGGCCTAAATGCTAGGTCCAGGCAAGGCTAAGAGGGGTCTAAATGTTGGGCCCAAGGAAAACCAATGTTTCATTGGTAAATGAGGGTTAGAGCTTTAATGTGGGGGCAAACCAACAATGTCATTGGTAAGGAGGGTTAGGGGCTTTAATGAGCCAGGTTGCATCCTTCAAGGTGCATGATCTTGCATCCACCCCTCTCTCCCCCTACACCCAATGTTTGGCCTACTCCCTCTTTTATACGATTTTTCCCACGCCTCTTGTTTCTCTCTCTTCGTGCATTTCAAGGTGTTTACCCCTCTCTCTCTCTCTCTTTGGCACGCTTTCCAAGGCTGCATTAAATGTTATATGGCTTGCATTAATGATAGTACGGACCTCATTGATTGCTTTACAGAGTTCATTTAACGTCGTACGGATGTTCCTCCTAGCTGTACGGACTGCTTTTGCTGTGTTTGGACCTGATTTCGTGGCTGGCATGCATCCAAGGCTGCTCCTCTACTCTAGACTCCTGGCACACAGTCCCAGGCTCGTTTTTGCGTGATTTTTGCAATTGGCACGCACCTCGAGGTTGTTTCTGGAAGCTGTACGGACTGTTGGTGCCACTCTGGAGGCCCTGTTGCTGATGTTCTAGCCTTTTTCGCCTTGCTTTTCTTTCTGTTCGCAGCTCCCAGAATTTGTACCTCTCTCTTCCTCTCTCTCTCTCTCTTCCCTTGGCTGGAAGTCATTTCTACACCCCTGGGGGCCTGGACAGAGGAAAAGGTGCAAGAAAGAGCTTGTCCCTCTTCCATGGACAGCAGGTATGTATATTTTGACTTCCTTTTGGATTGCATTTGTCATTTTTAAAGTTGTTATTGCTTCTGTTTTGCTTCGGGGCTCTCTCTAGGCCATACAAGTTGTAAACAGACACCCAACCACAGAGGGTGTGCCTAGAAAGGTGCTAGAGGGACAATATATTGCAATTCTTATGCCTTGAGGCTATTTGGGCACTTTTGGGGACTTGCATTGATGCCTTGTCACACTCAATTGGCACAGTCTGTATGGAATGCCATAGCCTTGCCTGGTAATTAGGTACTACAAGGGTGAGCCCTTGTGGGATGGAACCTTTCTTTCATGTTTTTCTCTGAACCTACAAGTTGGTTGCTAGGTCTAGGGCTGTGTGTCAGTTTTGGACAGCAAGGTTACAGTGTATGGAATTCACTATCAGTTTGTACATAGAGGATCTCCTTCTATATTCTGGTCAGCCATAATATCCACAGCTGGAAAGCAAAGGATTGGCAGGGGTAATAGCCTGAGTAGAGCTGTGTGGCTGAGGCTAGTTGTTGGAAACAGCTCGGAGTTGTGTGCAAACTTTTTGTGACAGAGGGATTGACGCTGGACAGTGCCTAGTTTGTTTATGTGGATTCCTAGAGCAGCTTGTCAGAGAATATTTGCTGATTTGGATGTCATCTTGCCAGAGAATTCGTTTTGCTTATGGTTGCCAGTTTGGCCATGGATTATGCACTTGGATATGTGCTGGATTTTGGATGCCTTGTGCTATGGAATTATGCATTGAGGCTCGATGCCTTTGTAAGCCAGGGATTGGCTTGTGTTGCAGGTTGTTGAATGCCTGCCAGAATAAGATTCAGTTGGCTGGTTCTGGATAAGTGCAAGGTAGTGACCTTGTTGTATTGTTTGCCTTCTGAATAAATTAAAGAAATACCGAAAGGGGCACCAACCATTTTGGGGCCAATCTGGTGTTGCACTAAGGGGCAATCTAGCTCCTGAATATGTGCTTGGCTTTGCTGGATCTATTTCTAAGTGGCTGTAATAAGTATTGAAGTGGCTGTAGTTGACGACTAATGGCTGTAATTGAAATGTATGCAATTTAGTTATGGTTTACTGCCCTTTAGGAAACTGAAGGCGGGTTTCAAGGGAGGAGGAAGAAGCCGCCGACACTGCAGCAACAGTAGGAGGGAAAGAAGGTGGTGAGAGAGCTAACTGAGAAGGGACGGGTAGTGAGGGTGATAGCGGCTAGAGGGGCGGGAGGGGGCCCGGGGGGGGAGAAGAAGGGGAGGGGGAGTGCGGGGGGAACTAGCAAGATCATCAAAGAGGCGGAGGAGGGAGCCATAGGATCAACGGCCGTTGAGGCTGATGGACCCCCTGATCCTGTTGCTGGGTCGGCTTCTGTGGACTCTGTAGACGCCTACTGCCGGCAGATATGTCTGAATGTCAAAGAAGGTCTCATCCTCTGGGGTCCCAGGGCGGTCCGCTGAGGCATCACCTAGCACTGGATCAGGTTCTCTCCTAGTGACTCGATTCTTTTCAAGCACAATACTTGCTTTCTGAATGTCCCTTTCTCAAAGGGTAGCTGCATCATCATACTTGCAATCCTCCCTCCCTTGAAGTGTGGAAAAATGTCAATCCAAGGTAAGCTTCTCATAAATCTTATGCACCTAGATATGTCCCCTTTGTAGTGCTTTATTGCATAAGTGATACTTCGAGGAAAGAAAGAGATGCCATTGAAAGTGACTTTGAAGCACACCCCAAATGAGCCAGCACCAAGATTCTCACCCTCCTTTATAGCCTCATGGGGGACACCTAACACAATTGAACAATCAGCATTTCTCAATGAATGTGCTTTGTGAGAAGCATTCCCATGATGACTAACCTCCATGGCTAACCATGCCTCGGAAGTTGGATCATATGCATGTTTTAATTGTTCATATCGCACATGCTTTGAAATGGTGAAATATGAATCTCTGTCTTTTTCCCTCTTAGCCTTCTCCTCTTTCCACTTCAAATCCCAAAAATCTAATTTTTCTATGTCAATATTAGCAGGTAATTCATCCCAGAGGTCTTGTGCACATTTTTTCATATTATTTATGACACTATTGATCATGTGACGCACTCCATCTTCATTCATTTCATTGGAGATGGGCATCTCTCCCATTGTGTTTGCTATGACCTCATTGTAGAGACACTCTACGTAAACTACATTGCTAGTTGCATCTGTTATTTGTTTATTACTCATCTTGCTTATCCCTGTACAAAAATGTCATCTAACGACTTTCAAACATTTTAAGCCCCTCTAGAAAGAACTACCCATAGTATCTGAGACTCCATTTGCTATCATGTCCCACGTTGCGCTCTCTCTAAGTGAGCAGGCCTTTGCTCCAGGTGCGACTAAAGGGGATCCCGTCCTAGATCCCTCCTGCAATCCCTAACAAGGTGTTCCATCTGCATGCACCGTAAGCACTGGCCTAACAGCCCTGAAATCTCAATGCGCTGTATGAACTCACTGCCATCCAGGGTCTCTAAGAAGATCTCCTCTGGAAGAGTCTCTAGGCACTCCACAATCAACCTAAGTCTAGGGAGTCCTCCATCTACAACCCCTGTTGCGGCCGTCTGAGGTGGTGACTCCACCACTGTGCCAAAGACACTACCGATGGAGTGAAGGATGGATCTGTACTCCTTGGGGAGCCCCAAAAATCAGAGCGTAAAAGGGAAGTGAGGCGTGAACCCATGTTGCCAAGGTATGAGGTAGACAAGATGTGGGCCCAATAAAAGGGGGCTTCTCTTCAAAGTGACCGGTGGTGTCAGTGGAGCTCAAGTGGAGAAGGAAACCCCTTTGCCATAGATATTGACCTCCTATATGTGGTCTCCATGCAATGATAAGCTTGTGTGAATCCAATCATGTACCTGGCTCATGGTTGGCGTGAGGCCAACCATCCTGCCCACCACTGCTCGATCCTAAGTGACCGAACTGCTTTCTTCACCTAGTGTTTTCTTCTCTAGAGAGAGAGGAACCTTAACGGCTTGGGGAGTCAAGGGTGCTGCCATGTGAGCCCCTCTGGCAAGACCAACAAGATTCGTTCTTCAGAAGAAAACACACAACCATTGTGCTGTGAGAAGGGAATGAAAAGGGAAGAGGAGGCTAGGAGAGGGTTTGATCCCTCCCAAAAGACCTCCAAAGGCTGACGGAAGAGGCCAACGAAAAGAAAGTTCCCAGGAATGGTACAAAGGAGGAAGGCCCTCTGAAACCTCTGCCAAGAATACTCCCAAACAGAAAAACAGCCAGTCCAAAGGAGAAGGCTAGCTGTAGGCTGCTCCCTAATGGCTGAAGCACCACCAAAGTACAGCACCAAGAAGAAATGCCCTGAGAGCTCCTCGAAAAACCTCCAGAGATTTGGAACACAACCTTTGCAAAAAGATCCCTCTCGAGCCCGAAGCTTGTGGTGAAGGCCTTCACCACCTGAGGCAGCCTTGGAAGGGGCTGCGTGCCTTAAGGGAACCTGCTAGAGGGCAAGCCATCCAGTTGGAGGGCTGCGCCCCCTAGAGACGGCCCGGATGGACAGCGGACAGCTGCGCCAAGGGCTCGCCACACCCGGGGGTAACCCGGTTGACGAGTGGGATGCACAGCAACAGCCGCAAACCAGGTGGCTGGTTGCAGCCGCACCCAAGGAGCTCCGCCGGGGGGGGGAGAGCCCTCCCAACTGGATGACAAGGCGTGGGAGCTGCCACAACCCCTTGTGGGTCTGCACGAGGGAGCAGAGGTGGCGAGGAGTGAGAGGAAGATGCCGCGAGGTTGCGGGGAGGAGCGCGAAGGCGGGAGAGAGGGAGGGGGGGGGGAGAAAGCTGAACGAGGGTAGGGTGAGGGGGGAGCAGTAGTGAGCAGGGAGAGGATGCAGGGTTCTTGGTCAGCTTTGACCAGGAAATCATCATCATGTCTCTTTTTCTTGTTGAGCAGCATAGTAACCATGTTGAAAGGCAATTCCTCATGATGTGTAAGGTACATAATCTTGGCTGAACCTACATATTATTAGACAAATGTGAAGTAGGATTGCTTTGGCATCTTCATCATCAACCATCGCATCTATATCGTGCAATTGTTTCATAATCAACTTCAGTTTGTTGACAGGTAGGCTCATATCATAGCCTAGCTTCATTCTCAAACCAAAAAGCTCCATCTTCAGCTGGATCTTAGAATTCTTCATCTTATTTCCAAATAGACTTTCTGGTTTTGTCCATACCTCTGCTACCGTGGTTTAAAAATCTACCTAATGCATGTACCCCCCAAGACCTCATCCAATCATACCCAAGAGCCTCTACCTGCTGCGAGCTCACCTCCCGCACCTCCCCCCTCCTTTCTCTCCTTCGTGCCCTTCTTCGACGCGCGTAGCCTGCTGCCCGTCGTGGATTATAGGGTAGGGGCGCACTCAGCCCGCAACCCCTCCCCTCGCGCCTCTATTGCCACAGCCGTCGTACGGTTCCAACCCGGCCCGATAGGGGTCTCCGTTAGCTGCCGGTTGCAGCTCCTGCACCCTCTTTTGACCTCGCCTACAAGTCGGTGCTGCCCATACGTCTCTTCTATGCGCCAATAGCAGCTCGACTGCTATCTCTTGCAGCTTTGCTGCTGCTTGGCGCTCCCTCTCCAGCCCGGCACCTTGTGCGACCTGCTCATTACCCTCGTGCGACCTTCCTCTCCAGCCCGGCACCTCGCGCGACCAGCTCGGCGTATGAATCGTTGCCCTTTCATTACTAGACCAGCTCCCTCAAGAAGTACATTGGAAGCTGCTCCCGAGCTAGTGGAATGTCTCAAGCTCTGTGGGGCTAGTTCTTCGTATGGCAGCTCAATTGTGGAATTCGGGAGCCTGCCTGTGGAAGAACTTCGGGGCTTTCTTCAGGGCTAGGCCGGTTCTGTCATCGGGCTTTCTCCTTGCAGACGCTTTTGGTTTTTCTCCCTTTCCTCCTCGTTGGCAGTTGGTGTGATTTATTGCTTATTGCTAGTGATTGGGACATTGGTGGCGACCTTTGGTTTGGCTAGAGGGGCTCTACGGCAGCACCCTCGACTCCCCCAGCTGTCAAAGTTCTTTTGTCACCAACGGATAAGCAATAGGTATAGCAAGCAATGAATCTCTTACAAGACAGGGCTGTCATAGGCAGGGTAGTAGGTCTCACCCCCTCTAGGAGGCAGATTCGGGATTGGATCTAGGCCAGCTTGGCACTAGACAGTGACCACATTCAAGAGGTCACTATGTGTAAACGTGTTGTTTCCCTCCTCCAGCTAGGCTCCCTAGATACCGCTCCGACTCTCGTGGAGCGTAGCCCTATCCTCCTTGGACCCCATTTGATTTACCTCATCCCTTGGTATCATGGATTCACAGTGGAGGACATGGACTCGACTCACCATGTTCCTCGCTTCCCAGTGACGATGTGCTTCGCGGTACTTCCAAGGGAATACAAATCCATCCTTTCTTCCATTGGATAGGCGTTCGGCACAGTTTTGGAGTACCCAGCAGAGTTAGAGACAGCAGTTGTGACAAATGATGGGGTTCCTCGACTTAGGGTCCAGACTCGTGGTAGAGCCCCTGGATACTCTCCCAGACGGGATTCTCTTGGAGACTTTGGGGGGGAGGGGTACTCTTCGTCAACGTCTTGAGGTTTCAGGCTTACTAGGCCAGTGTTTGAGGTGTAGACTGATGGGGCTCCTAGCTCGAGATTGTACACGAGGCCAGCACAGGACTCATCCTTCCCCCCAGGAGACATAGGGACAGCATAGCGACTTGAGAGGAGAGGGGACTCAAGAGTCCACCTAGGCAATTGCAGCAAGAGTCTCAGAGACAGCAGCCAGAGTTGCATGCCCCCTGGGTAGAGCCTTCAGAGGGTAGATGTACTAAGGTTGAAGAGGAGCAAGTGGGCCAAAAAGAATCAACGACATCAACCGCAAAAGGCAAGCACAGACAGCTACATAGTCACAGGGAGATCCGATTGGAGGCCCACAAGTATCATCATGATCCAGAGAGGGAGACTTCGACCTTAGAACATCCCCCTGACCCCTTTGGAGGAGAGACCGCTCATCCTTCGCAGAACTCCCCACCGCAGCCCTCTGGAGACTCCCAGAATACCAGTGCCCACAGCCTCTCTGGTCTAGGCGAAGTTGTTGAAATCAGGTTTCTTAGAGCAGGCTCCCACGCATTGGCGAGCCTTGTTTACTGCCACTTCTTTCCCATGAGTTTGACCGTGGTGAGTTGGAATGTGCATGGCCTTCATGACCGTGCGCGCAATCAGCCCCGCAGTACCTGATTCTCTGTCGGGAACTGCAACGGGCTCTAGTAGGTGGAACAGTTGATTTTCTCTTGATTCAGGAGCACATGTTTTCCGTAGCAGACATCACCCGCCATTATCATCTTGTCCCTGGGAGGGGCCGAGAGGTTTGGTCCCTAGTAGTTGGCAGGGGCGGAGGGGTCTGCATCTTAGTATCCCAGGCGGTAGCCCCTGACATTTTTGCGCAGGGCAAGCTCATCCCAGGCCGTGGAGTGTGGGTGGGCCTTCAAGTGGGAGAGGCTCGGATTGGTGTCGAGCATATATGCACCCGCTTGCAGAAAGCACCGCTCGGCTTTTTGGCGACAACTCACGGATTGCCTCCCAGAGGTGGACTCATGGATTGTTGGAGGGGACTTCAATAACCTTGAGTTCTTGGAGGATAAGCAAGGAGGAGCCTCTTTCATAGAGATGCCAGTTCATTTTTGCGATCTATGGTAGGGACCCTTGGCGAGAGTCTGAGTTTACCAGGACCTCGGACAGCTTGCTTTTCTCCTTCAGTCAGCGCAGGCAGGATGGACTACTGGAGCGATTGGACAAATTCTATATTGGGGATTGGGCTCTACTCCGCGGTGGCTCCTTTGGCATCTTAGCAGGCACCATGATGTTAAATCATTCGTGAGCGGTTCTGCACTTAGAGCAGCTCCGTCGCGGACTCCCCCAAAAAGGAGTTCGTATATCAGATTTTCTCTTCCAAGAGGCGGACGTTGATGATAGCAGATCTGTGGAGACAGCCCGAGAGCAGATCCAAGGAGGGATGGGCGGCTTGGGTGGCACAGAGTATTCATCGTAGTAGTTGGGAGCTCCAGAGTCAGGCCCTCCGACAGAGAGCGGCTCTTTAGGAGCGGGAGAGAGTTCTTCGCAGAGACCTTGCATCTATCGAGAGACTCAGGGAGCAGGATCCGAGATCCCAGTGGCTTAGGGATCACTTGGAGTGTGCATGCTTGGAGCTGCAGGATTTGGAGGTTCGCAGGAGTTGTCATACCATTCTTCCCGCTAGGTGGGTCCAGCAGGGAGATAGGATGACTTGACAATTCTTTAAGGCCACCGGACCATGGTCCACATGAGCTTCAGCGGCTTCAAGACCCACAGGGACACTTGCACACGGACCCGTAGGAGATTCTTGAGTTGACCACAGCCTTCTACAGCTAGCCTTTTTAGTCAGAGGAGGTATTGCCCACCACCATCTTGGCTAGAGAGACCGTTTGGGAGCAGGTCCCCTCAGTAGTTTCACAGGGCCTTAACAGACGGTCAGAGGCTCCTTTCATGGATGAGGAGTTGTGAGAGGCCCTTTAGGCCCTTCCAGCCCAAGAGTGCACTGACGAGGATGACCTAACCCGAACCTTTTTTTGGTGCTTTTGGGAGTATATCTCCACCCCTTTCAGGTTGGCCTGCCAGGAGATCTTGGACTCAAGATCACTCCCACACTCCTTGAGCAGAGGTTGTGTTATGCTCTAGTCGAGATAGCATGACCTCGGATAGATCGGTGGGCATTTTCTCTTAGATGACCAACTTTTGTAATAATTAATGTGCGTAATTAAATGGTCAAGAGAAGTAACTGCCAAGGTCCTAGGTGAGGGCGTAATGGCATTGACTAGATAGTTCTAATAGGGCTTGGGCCTAGGTGCATCTAAATGTGAAAATTGCCAAGGGGCAATTTGTTTTAAAGGAACTCCAAGAGAGGGGTGAAAAAGGATGCATCTAAGTAAGGGCCTAAAATGTAAACATGTGGCCAGGAACTATCTAGGGAGATGTGGGTCTCAAGGATAAGTATGAGGGAAATAACGTGATATGAGGTGTGGAAAATACGTATCATGTCCTTGAGAGTTGGCTGGGAGGAATACAAAGATTGCCATCGCCCGTGGAAAAGGAAGAGTTAGTGCGCAGGTTCAGTATTAGACAGGAGCTGTTTAGGAACGATAGGGAGAAATTGCTTTACACTTGGTATCAGAGCACACAGGTCCCAGGATCAGCTTTACGAAAGGGAAGGTGTGGAGCGTCGGTGACGACGAATAGTGGACGGGTGGTGACGTTGTGACGCTGCGCTGAGCGAGAGATTTGTATATTCATGCTGAACGGAAGGACTGTCGCAGCCGCCGTCGAATTCTTGGTTCGAAGATCGTTTGACGCATCGCGAGCGACGGAGTATTGATACCACCGTGGGTTGTGAAGGTGGTACGTGAGGGAGCTACATTTCCCTGCTCGTCGTCATCTCCACGCAAGTGACGATAAGAACTTCCATACCGAAACAGAAGCGGCAGAAATCTGAAAAAAAAAAAAAGATATATCCATAGAAAAGACATCTGGTAATGGAAATGCTTCAAAAGAGTTGTCGCCAGCACTTGGAGTGAGAGTTCTGAAGATGTTCAGTTGGTGAAGATTGCACCTCGTGTATCTATTAAGGCAGAGTTATTTGCGAACTTCGAGGATATCCAGGGGGCGTCTCTTTCCTTTTATTACATATATTTCGAGTTTTCAGTCTGCAGTAGTCGTCCGGTACAGAAAGGGATTTGAAGTGCCGTACTTTTGGAGTTTCCGCGAAAAAGAAAAATAAATAAATAAAAATAAAATTAAAAAAAAAAAATTTCCCTTTCAACAAAATGGAAGCAGAAGGGCAGAGTTCAAGGGTGAATCCTAGTGAGTCTAGAGCTCAATCTACACAACAGATGTCACATCACGCAGCACCTACATTGATTGGTAGGATTTCAATATTAGAGGATGCTTTACAGCAGATTATGAACCAGCAGCTTCAGGTGAATGCTGGTCAAAATGAGATTAGGGAGATGGTGCAAGCCTTGTCGGCTAGACCGTCTAGGATTGATAAGGGCAAAGCTCCAGCAGAGCCAGAGCCCAGTGTACATTCCTTAGAGCGCGCAAGGGTCAAAGTGCCTAATATCGCTAATTATAGACCGGAGAAGTACGCTGGTCGGATGACCGAGCGCAGCTCTGATGTGATCGAGGTTTGGTTGCACAAGTGGGAAGAAGCCTTCGCCATTTGTGAGATTAGATCCGATCTAAAGAAAATCCGCGAGGCCACACACCTGTTTATTGAGGCAGCGGACAGATGGTGGATAAAGCAACAGAAGGATCAAGTTGCTCCAACCACCTGGGAAGGGTTCAAAGCTGAATTCAAGAAACACTTTCTCCCACCTGATGAAGAATCCCGAGCTTGGGATGCTTATAGAAATCTTCGTCAGAGGAGCTTGTCAGTGGCAGAGTACACTGACAAATTTAGGGAATGTGTTATGAAAATAACAGACCCTCTCCCTATGTCGGTTCAGTTAAAAGACTATATCTATGGACTGAACGACAAAATAAAAATGGAAGTTCGGGCTAAATATGTGACTACACTAGATGAATCTATAGCAGTAGCCCTGAACTATGAGGATGCCAGAGGCAGATCTGGTGGATTTGTGCAGGCAGGGACTCAGTATGAGCACCCGAGAAAAGGGGGATTTCAGAGGAAATGGGTTTCAAAGACAAGTGTCTCGCAGCCAAGTGGCCAAACCAAGCAGGTGAAGCCGGTTGAGGGACTAGTAAAAACAAGTACCACCGTTGGGGTGAAAAGGAAAATAACTCCAATGGCAGCTCGGGCTTGGTCAAAGTCCTCGTTGACCCCTGAACAAAAGGAGAAAGCTAGAAAAGAAGGATTGTGCTTCGGCTGCCTTCAGCGACATCAGTGGAAGGATTGTCCACTGAACAAAGATCGTCGCACGGCTAATATGATAATATCTGAATGCGACGTAGAAATGCAGGAGAGTCCCAGTGCGGAACATATGCAGATGCAACTAGCGGGACCTTCTCAGAGGTTAGTACCTTGTTTGTTATGTGTATCTGTTGCTAAGTTAGTGACGAGTGCACCTGATAACATCCTATCTAAGCCCGCAGCAACGGGGTATACAGCCTTCAATGATACGGAGTTAATCAAGATGAAAGGGCAAGTGGCCAGTCATGATGTCATTGTGTTGTTTGACTCAGCGTCAACTCACAATGTGATTAACTCCAAGCTCGTGAAGAGGCTGAAATTAAAGACAAGTCCATCTGACTATGCGTGTACAGTCAGGATGGCAGATGGAAGTTCAACTGAAGTATGGGACCAAAGGGTTACCCAGTTGGAGCTTCGAATTCAGGACTATGCTGAGAAGCTTGATTTTGAAATGACCAAGCTTGCTCATGCAGATATAGCCCTGGGAATGGCGTGGCATTCTAGGAAGAATCCAGCCATTGATTGGAAAAAGCACGTATATCAATTCAAGATGAATGATGTGCTTTATGTCTTGCGAGGTGAAAAAGATATACCTCAGGGACCGTTGGTTTCCGTGATGGAAATCAAGAAGGCTCAAGTAGAGTTTTTATACCTTTGCACAGCATCGGTAGAGTCGGTGGATGATTCTTCGACTAGCACTGATGTTACGCAAAGTGGTGAGATGGCCAAGCTGGCTAATCTTATAACAGAGGAGTTCTCTGAATGTTTTAGGGATGAACTACCTTATGGGTTACCTCCAGAGCAGAATGTTCAGCATAAGATTGAACTGATCCCGGGGGCAGAACCTGTAAATAGACCTCCCTATAGGATGAGTTTTGCTGAAGAAGCGGAGGTGCGTAGGCAACTGGAAGAATACCTCAAGTTGGGGTAGATTCAACCAAGTTTCTCACCTTTTGCTTCACTAGTGATATTAAAGAGGAAAAAGGATGATACGTTTCGCCTCTGTATAGATTACAGAGCATTGAATAATATCACTGTTAAGCACAGGTATCCGATGGCTCGGATTGATGATTTGCTAGATGCATTACATGGAGCCGTGATTTTCAGCAAGATAGATCTTAAGTGTGGCTATCATCAGATCCGGATTAGAGCCGAGGATGTGCATAAAACCGCTTTTAGAAGCAGGTTTGGTCATTATGAGTTTTTGGTAATGCCCTTCGGACTTACCAATGCTCCAGCGACCTTCGTCATGCTTATGAACGATTTACTACGTCCGTATATCGGAAAGTTCGTAGTACATTTTATTGACGATATCTTGATATTCAGTAAAAGTGTTACTAAGCATTGTGAACACTTAAGGATAGTGTTCAGTACTTTGAGGAAAGCCAGTCTTTACGTGAATAAAAAGAAAACTATACTGTGTATGGTTAGGCTTGAGTATTTAGGGTTCATAATTACTCCACAGGGGGTAGAAATGGATCCGAAGAAAGTGGCTGCGATACTAACTTGGCCAATCCCTCAGAGTCTGACCGCGTTGCGATCATTCTTGGGCTTTGTCCAGTTTTATAGAAGGCATATCAAAGGATGTTCCGAAATAGTATCGCCATTGACTGATCTGACCTCAGATAAAGTACCTTTTATTTGGGGACAGAATCAACAAGAAAGTTTTAACACCATAAAACAAGCTGTGGTCTCAGGACCGGTGTTAAAAATAGTTGATCCCCAGAAACCGTTGTTCCTAGAAACCGATGCAAGTGGCATTGCGGTAGGAGCAGTCCTCCTTCAAGAGGGAAGGCCAGTAGCCTTTGAAAGCAAGAAGCTTTCTCCCTCTCAAAGGAATTGGCCAACTCATGAATTGGAGTTGTATGCTGTTATCCATGCTTTGAAAACATGGAGGCATTATCTGTATGGTTCAGAGTTTTATGTGGATGTGGATCATGATACTCTGAAACATTTCTGTAAACAGCCTGACTTGAGGGGCCGCCAAGCTAGGTGGGCAGAGCTCATGCAGGAGTTTAATCTAACGATTCGGTACCGAAGAGGAAAAGACAATAAGGTAGCTGATGCGTTGTCTCGCATTATGCACAACCTGAGTTTCACGGTATTAGAGAGTGCTCTAATGACCGAGATCAGAGAAACTCAGAAGGTGGACGAGTTTGTCCAGAGCTTATGGCCTAAGGCTCATGTGTTAAAACCCGGGGAAAATGAAAAGGATGACCTGGCATCCAGAAAAGGCCAAACTTATGCAAGATATACCATAAGGGATGGTATGCTAGTTAGAAATGGCAAGGTTGTAGTACCTGGTCAGAATGATCTCAGGCAGAGAGTCATTCGACAATGCCATGATAGCCCATGTGCGGGACATCCAGGAGTCGAGAAGACATATGATCTCGTGAAACGAGATTTCTTTTGGCCCAAGATGAAAAAGCATATTCATGAATATGTGACACGGTGTTTCTCGTGTCAGGTAAGTAAGGCCGAGCGGGTGAAGCCACCCGGACTTTTACAGCCCTTGGAAATACCACTAAGTAAGTGGGAGAGCATTTCCATGGATTTTATTGTAGGACTACCTGCAACACAAGGAGGATATAATTCTGTCCTTGTGGTGGTTGATCGTCTAACCAAGATGGCTCACTTCATTCCGACTAGAGAGTCTGTTAGTGCCCCGCAAGTGGCGGATTTGTTTATTAGACATATATTTCGTCTGCATGGATTGCCTAGATCCATAGTGTCAGACAGAGATGTCAGATTTACCGGTCACTTCTGGACAGCGGTATTTGAGACACTAAGGACTGAGTTGGGAATGAGTAGTGGGGATCATCCTGAGACGGATGGTCAGACGGAGAGAGTCAACCAGACTTTAGAGGATATGCTGAGGGCATATGTGTCATTGAGGCAACATACATGGGACAAGTGGTTGCCATTGTTGGAGTTTGCCTACAATGATAGGAAACATTCATCTACTGGGTTCAGTCCGTTTGAGCTGAACTATGGTTATAGACCAGCCAATCCGACTATAGTTGGAGTACCTCAGAAAGTACCTAGTGCCGCGAACTTTGTAGTTCAGATGCGGGAGATGCTAGCACTTGCGAGAGCTAATATCCGCCAGGCTATGGATAGAGCCAAGGTGTATGCGGATGAAAATCGGTCTATAAGAGTATTTGAAGAAGGAGAAAAAGTTTTTCTCAGAATTCCTTCGCACTCGAAGTCGTTGACTTCAGGGGAGTGTGCTAAGTTATCACTTCGATACTGTGGGCCGTGGTTAATTCTAAAGAGAATAGGCAGTGTAGCCTATAAATTAGAATTGCCACTGGGGTGTAAGATGCACCCGGTTTTTCATGTTTCGCGCTTAAAGAAATTTTTGCATACAGGTGACTCACTAATCGAAGGTGTGGTTTTGTTTCAGGAGATAGAGGATATTGCAAGGCACAAACCAACCAAGATCCTGGACCGAGGAACAATGCAAATACGAAATCGGAAGATACCCACGGTGTTGGTTGCATGGCATGGTCAGCCTCTATCGGAAGCTACCTGGGAATCCGTATACCAGTTACGGAGAGCATTCCCAGATTTCATCATCGAGGACGCTGATGCTTGAAGAGGGAAGGAATGTTATGCTCTAGTGGAGATAGCATGACCTCGGATAGATCGGTGGGCATTTTCTCTTAGATGACCAACTTTTGTAATAATTAATGTGCGTAATTAAATGGTCAAGAGAAGTAACTGCCAAGGTCCTAGGTGAGGGCGTAATGGCATTGACTAGATAGTTCTAATAGGGCTTGGGCCTAGGTGCATCTAAATGTGAAAATTGCCAAGGGGCAATTTGTTTTAAAGGAACTCCAAGAGAGGGGTGAAAAAGGATGCATCTAAGTAAGGGCCTAAAATGTAAACATGTGGCCAGGAACTATCTAGGGAGATGTGGGTCTCAAGGATAAGTATGAGGGAAATAACGTGATATGAGGTGTGGAAAATACGTATCATGTCCTTGAGAGTTGGCTGGGAGGAATACAAAGATTGCCATCGCCCGTGGAAAAGGAAGAGTTAGTGCGCAGGTTCAGTATTAGACAGGAGCTGTTTAGGAACGATAGGGAGAAATTGCTTTACAGGTTGGATATGCCTGATTCCGAAGGGGGGGAACAAATCAGACATCCGGCAGTGGAGGCCAATTACCTTGCTGGACACTGCTTACAAGATCTTGGCTAAGGTCTCGCTAAGGTCTCGAGTCTACGTCTGAGACCTCACCTGCCAGATATCATTCATGAGACACAGACCGATTTTGTCAGGGAGCGTAGCATCCTAGATAACATCTTCACTTTATGGGAGGCAGTGGACTGGGCCAGGGAGGAGGAGCAACCGCTGGCCGTTCTTCTTCTCAATTTCAATAAGGCATATGACAGGGTGGAGTGGTCCTTCTTGGAGGGGAGCATGTAGAGGCTCGGTTTCTCAAAGAGATGGATCAGAGGGGTATCAGCTCTCTATGTGGGCAGCTCATATGATTATTGGGGGCCACACAAGCGAGGCCTTCCCTTTCTCCTGCTCAGTGAGGTAGGGCTGCCCGCTGGCCCCTTATCTTTTCCTTTTCGTGGCTGAGGCCTTAGGTTACTTCTTGCACTCCCAAACACTTGGCATTACAGGGATGCGGCTTCTAATCAGGCCGGAGGAGGAGCTCCTTGACTCCGAGTTCACAGACAACACATCGCTCTATGTGGATGGCTCTGTGGCCAGCCTAGAGGGGGTCAGAGGTGCCTTAGCCATTTATTGTGAGGCTTTCGGAGCTTGCATAAATTGGACCAAATCCGTTGGTTTTTGCACTGGCTTGGACAAAACCCCCAGGAGGTTCGAGATTGGGGAGCTGATTTTGGCTTTCTTTGGATCCTGAGAGGGAAACGACGCATTACCTGGGCTGCCAGGTTGGCATTGACATTTCAGCAGAGCAGCACTTCAGCCCGGTCCTAGAGAGTGTTAGGTGGAAGCTCTTATATTAGAGTTTTGCCAAACTCTCGCTTGCGGGACGTGTACTAGTGGTGAACCAGGTACTCCTAGCCACAGCCTAGTACATCACCTCGTGTTAGTGCTTTCATCGGGGCTGCATGGGGCAGCAATGGCGCTTAGTATGAAACTTCCTCTGGTCGGGGGTTCGGATGGCACGCGCAACACTAGATCCAGGGTGGCTTGGCAGACAGTGATTTTGCCATATACGCTAGGGGGGACTTGGTATTATTGACCCAAAGGTGCAGAGCAGAGCCTCTTGGGCAAGCTGGTGGTGAGGGGCCTTACCCTGTGTGCGGAACCCTAGAAGCTCCTACTCCAGCAGGGTCTTCTTGGGAACACGCCTCGCACTGGGGGACAGTGGCAGCAGTCCTACAAGTGGATCTTCTCCGAGGCTCCGTTGACAGGGAGGGGCTCTCTGTTGATGCGGAGTCTTTACAAAGTATGGCAAAGATTGGTAGGAGGACTCATACGGACTAGGCCGTCTTGTAGAGAGGAGTTTGATAGGCAGCCTCTCATCTGGCACCCAGATGTCAGAGACCTGAAGGGGCGCATGCTAGGGCAATAGACTCATATCGGATGGGTGTAGTGGGATAGGGGACTAGCTAGATCCTTTAGGACATGGAGACGACTTCCTAGAGAGCCGAAATTCCCCAGGCAGGCCCTCTCCCACCTCCGAGGAGCAGGTATCAGGATGCAGGAGATTGAGGAGGCAAGGCCAGACTCCTAGTGGGAGGGACTACGGATCCCTCAGACCCCTCATTGCTGGTCAGGACAGTCCTCGTCGCGGATAGGGCTACCGCTTCGGATACGCTTTTTTAGGGAGTCTCTTGGTGCACCCCGGTCTTGTTTCTATCGGGTGGGATCGGGAGGCTCATTGCAGGACGAGTCGGAGATGGAGAAAGAGACAGAGGTGGACCTAGAGGACCTGGGGTGGCAGAGGGTCAAGATTGTGGGTCCCTCCATCATCTTATCGACCCCAGAGGGGGTGGTGTGGTGCCTTTGGATTTGGGAGGGCGAACCCTTATGTGACATTCAGTGGGACCCAGGGGAGTGGTTGATTCATGCTGTAGAGGTGGATATTCAAGGTTACCAAGATGCCTTGGATTTCCAAGTTATGCATCTCGATCGAACTGATGTTGTGCTTGGTCGAGAGTGGTTGTATAGCCTTGGGCATAGCTTATAGCGGAGTTATTTAAATAACTCCATTATGTTTGAAAAAGATGGTAGGGTCTTTCAGATTTAGGGACAACATGATGTGCCCAACTCTCCCCTTATTTATTCGATGGAATTGGAATGACGTCTACAACAACAACAATACGAGGTATATCTCTGCGAGCTTTCTTTTATTGGTGATTTTATTTCTGCTACATCTCAAAAGAATAAATTTTATCTTGATGTGATTAAAAAGTACGAATCTTCGTTTAAGGATTTAATGGTTCAATTTAAAGATGTTTTTCCGAGGGACTTGCATGATGGTTTACCTCTCGAGCAAGATGTAGATATCATAAAATAGACATAATTCTTGGATCTACCCCTGTTTATAAACCATCATATAGACTTAGTCAAACGGAAGAACGTGAGGTCAAAAGACAATTAATGGAATTTTTAGAAAGGGCCAAATTCAACCTAGTAATTCACCATGGTCATCACCAATTTTACTGGTTTGAAAAAAGTATGGCACTATGCGTTTATGCATAGATTGTAGAGCCTTAAATAAAATCACAATAAAAAATAAGTATTCTATGTCTCGCATTGATGAGCTCTTTGATCAATTGCAAGAAAAAAATATTTTATAAAAATTGCCTTCAGATCAGGATATCACCAAGTGCGAATTAAAGAAGAGGGTGTCCCTACTAAGACATCATTTCGTACTAGATACGGGCATTATTAGTTTAAAGTAATGCCGCTAGGTTTAAATAATGCTTTAGCAACTTTTATGACACTTATGAATAGTGTCTTGAGATCATATTTAGGAAAATTTGTTGTAGTATTCCTATATGATATCCTAATCTATAGTAAAACGAGGAAAAAGCATTTGGAAAAGTGTTCCAATTGCTTAGAAATAATTCTCTTTTTGCAAAAGAATCCAAACGTGAATTCTTTGCAAAAGAAGTCAAGTACTTGGGACATATAATATCCCAAGAAGGGATTCGTATGGATCCCGAGAAGGTTAGGGCCATATTGGAATTCTTAGATTTGCAAACATTCTTAGATTTGTCTGGGTTTTATAGCAGATTCATCCAAGACTATGCTAAGATTGTTGTTCCAATGACAGATTTGCTTAAGAGGAAGGAAAGTACCTTCACATGGAATGAACCTCAAAAGAATAGTTTTGAGAAGTTAAAAGTAGCTATAGCATCTACTCCTGTCTTAAAGGTAGTGGATCCCAATGAACTATTCGTGGTTGAAACAGATGCCAGTGACTTTGCTGTTGGTGGGGTGGTACTTTTACAAAAGGGTTGACCAGTGGATTTTGAAAGCAAAAATTAGACCATGTCCAATAGAATTACTCGGCATATGTAAAGAAACTATATGCTATAGTCTATGCTTTGAAGAAATGGAGGCACTATTTGTATGGTGCCAAATTTGAGATCATTTTTTATCAAGAAAGCATTAAGTGGATTTGTACTCAGCCAAATCTTAAAGGAAGAAAAGCTAGATGGGCTCAAATAATGCAAGAGTTTGATATTCAATTGACATATTGAAAGGGGAAGTTTAATGTGGTAGCAGACTCCCTAAGCCAAATACCAATGGTTAATGAATTGATTTTTACTCAATTTCAAAATGGTTTCCTAGACTCCTGAAAAGGAAAATGTGAGTTTGATTCTCACTTTTTTCTGAAATATGGAAAGCAATTAAGAAGAGGCATCCAACTAATCGAGAAGCTTTCATTGAGGAGTCACATGGAAATGGTGACACACCATAGGTTGGTGATAAAGGACTCAAATGGAAAAAGTATACTATTGAGGATGGCTATCTGCTCTACAAAGGTAGAGTATGTGTCCCGGATAATTATGACATTAGGCACCAAATTCTTTTCATGTCATGATAGTCCGATTGCTGGACACCCGGGAATTCAGAAGACATAAGCGCTTCTAAATTCTTTTGGCCTGGAATAGACAAGGACATCCAAGATTATGTATTGAAGTGCCAAATATGCCAAGTCAATAAGGCTAGACGCCTTAAGGTAGTAGGTCTCCTACACCCATTGGAGATTCCATCTGGCAAATGGGAAAGTATCTCCATGGATTTTATTGTTGGATTACCTAGGACATAGAGGGGGCACGGCTCTGTGTGGGTAATTACGGATCAATTGACCAAGATGGCTCATTATATTCCAACCAATGAAGAGGTCAAAATTCTAGAATTAGCTAGGCTATTTATGGAGCATATTTATAAATTGTATGGGCTATCAGCCGATATTGTTAGTGACCGGGATAGCAAATTTAACAACCATTTTTCGAGGGTTGTGTTTGTGAGGTTGGAAACTTCTTTGAATATGAGCACCGCGGATCATCCATAGAGTGATGGTCAAACTGAAAGGGTCAAGCAGGTCATTGAGGATATGCTTCGAGCATGTGTAAGTAAACGGCAAACTAATTGGGAACAGTATTTGCCCATATTAGAATTTGCATATAACATTGCCAAACATTCAGCTACAGGTTTTAGTCCATTCATGATGATGTATGGATTTCAACCTAGAGTCCCAGTGGTAGTGGGACTCGAAAGAGAGAAGGTTCAAGCAACTAAAGACTTTCTAGAAGATATGAATCAAATGCTCTAGAAGATATGAGTCAAATGCTCAAGTTAGCTAAAGATGGCATTAGAAGAGCTCAGGATAGAGAACAAAGTTATGCAAACCCCCACCATAGAAGGTTGGAGTTTGAAGAAAACTAGAAAGTCTCCCTCAGGATACCTGAATCTTTGGAATCCCTAAAGACAAGTATTGTGGACCATTCACAATATTCAAGAGAATTGGAGAACTTGCTTACAAATTAGCCTTACCATAGGGATGTAGAGTACATCCAGTTTTTCATGTAAGTAGGCTAAAAAGAAAGTTAGGAGATAATGATAGTCTCATTGGAAATGTAGTCTTAGTGGAGCTCATTGAACCTGCTACTTTACCACATGAACAAAAAAAAAAAAAGATCGACAAGAAAAAAGATCACGACATACAATATGGCAAGAATGTTTGGTTAAGTGGAAAGATAGACTTATGGAGAGTTCAACATGGGAAAGGGTAAGCAATCTCCACAGGAGGTTTGTTTTTGAGGACGTAAACCATTCTTAAGAGGAAGGGAATGTTACGTGAGCCATACTCATGGAACGCCATGGCTTCGATATGGCAAGGCAGGAAACTAGAGGGCTCGACAGCACTTGCATTACAGAGTGGCTAGAGGGTTTGAGTCTAGGGTCACACCTAGACTTAGGCAATATCGTGGAGGTGTAAAATGAGACTCAAGAGTGGGCTTTAAAGGAAGGGGTCCCTTGTGGGACACATGGCACCAAAGTAAATTACCAAGTGGCAAGTGCTGGGCTACAGGAAGAGTTCTAGGGAGAACTGAACGAGAGAGAAGGAGGATCTCTCTCACAAGACGAATGGGGATTTTCTCTAGAGCTCGTGGCTGGGAGGTAATTGAAGCTGAGAGCCCTCTATGTTACGCTGAAAGTCCCACCTTGCTGCCTTTGCAAGTTCTCCTCTGCTCCAAGGTGGTGCAGAACCAGTCGCAGTTAACTGACAGCTCTCCCTCCTGTCCTTACAGCCCACATGGCAGCTGGCATGCTGCCCTGCCAAATGCTCTCAGTTCTGCCCCCATGGCTCCCCCGGTGGAATCTCTGAATCCCTGCTGGTACACCTCCCCCATGCTCTCCTCATTTGGGGGCTCACAGGTGGGGAGGTGACCCAACAATATCCTTGACCAGCTAGTCCTTGAAAAGCTTTTCCCCATGATCCCTCTACCTCTACCTCTAACTAGTTTATTTTTTAGGGGTTCAGTAAAGTTTCTAGGCTTATAACTCAAGCAAGAGATCTTAGATCTTTAATGAAAATTTCCCTACGTGAATCCTAACTAATGGATGTCAGTAGTGCTTTAGAGTGCCTATAGTGTGACAGTGTCTAAGATATCATTTGGTGGAAAGTCCAAGAGACTATGCTCAGTAAAACCCACCATACTTTAATGGTCTTGAGTCTGTCTCATTAACTCTTTACCTCACCTATGTGTGTTGATAATACAATTTGGTGGAGGGTAATCTGTCTTGTGCTTCTGTATGCCTAAAGGTTGGTCTCTGTACTGCTCTTGAGACTCTGTACTTCCATAATCCTTTAGCAAGGGATCCACCACATGCAGTAGCCTATCTCACCATCCAAGATCAGACGTTATTTGATGTGCGGCATTGAATGCGGAGAGTGCTCTTTGAATTGAACTGGTGACCCTGGTCATCTAGAGTCTTGTCACAAGGAAATCTCCACACAGTATTAGTAACATGTGCACAAATAATTAGCATAAAAAATATGCCTATATAAAAAAATATTGGATATATGTAAGTGGTGTTGTAACTGGATGTTACAGGTGTGCCTGGACCACTTACAGCAATATCAGTATTGGTGGTGTGGATTAAGAAGGCGTTGCCTCATTTTCCAACCATTAAAGATTTGTTTCCTTCCCTCTACTGAATTATGATTGATCTCAGTATCTCCACAGGGTCTCTATTCTGAGGAGTTTGCGGCCATAGTTATGGGCTACTGTTATGGTAAACTAGTCCACCAGAATATCAGTGTCTCTTTGAGCAAGGCAGCAAGTGTCAGAAATTTGCTTGTCATGGACCCCATAACTACAACCACCACTTCCAAGTTTCAAAATAAAAGTACTAGAGACTAGGTGGGGTACGGCTGTTAGACTGGACCCGAATAAAATGCACTTTGGAACTACATCCATAGACAGAGGATATGACGGATAAATCTTGTCAATTCATGAAAGTCACTCAAAGATGGTTATTAATCATTGCTGGAAATAGGAAGCATTTTATAATAAAGGAGAATGCATTGAGAAACAAGACCAAACAATGTAACAATTAGATAAATCGAAGATGTTCAGACTGTAAGTGTGTGGAGGGAGATTCAGCAGATTCATGGGGTGATTTTTGGCTTTTGTCCCTGTAAATCACCATTCTTGTGGATCCTTATCTTCATCTAGTCTTTGTGAAGACTAAAAACTATATTGCAAGTCTCTATCATGTAAATGGTTCTTGTTGGATGTATAATGGAAGCTATTTAGCAACATGAGCCTAATTTCTTGGAGACATAAAAATTGGAGACCTCAAGAAATGCAATACTGATTCTTGGACTTCGTGGTTGAATTTTGTGGAGCAGGGGTTGACTTTGGTCAATATATCGGCAACAACCTTTCCGCAGACATTGGATGCACTCCATAGTTATCTTTTGCAGGTTTGCATTTGCATAGGTGTGAGATTTTTTTTTTTTGGCCAAATCTACTTACACAGTCTCTCATTCATCTGCTGGTAAACCAGCTTCTATTCTGAAGGTCTTTTAACATATGACCATGTATATCTCTCTAGTTTTTATGTGTGGAATGTAAAGAGAGAGTGTGTTGATGGTAGAAAACCATGAGATTAGCCTCGGCCGGGTGGTGGAGGGTGGTGGGTGGGGTGTGGGTTGGCCGGGGGGGGGGGGGGGGAGAAGTGTGATAGGGGTGGGTTGGGTCAGTTGGAGCCTATCGAATGCTATCAAGAAAACTGTGCTTTTGATATGCACAATTTGGAGAAATGGTATGTTTAGAGGAACCCTCGAGCACCAGGGGTGTGTATTTAAAAAGTGTACAATCATTGAATTGTTTGGGTGAATTGTAACATGTACAGAATCCGAGATCAGTTTCCCTTTTTGCAGTGCATCGAAGAAGGATGTCAGACTATAGTGAGAAGTCATCCTTCTGAAGATCAAGAATCAAGTTGATGCTCGAAGAGGATCTCAGCATCCCTGCCATTGATATAGAGCATATTTCCATTGGGCGCCTGATGGTTACTTTTGTACCAAAATCCAGATGCATTGACATAAGGATGTTCACAACTCTGGTTGATAGGCTGTCAATGCAATGTATGATAATTACCACCTTAATTAACAGAAAGAGAACTTTCACAATTTGAAGATGAGGAATAGAAGCTTGAGCTTCTTCTTTCTGAAAAGGAACTTTGATATAATGAGTAAACAGTCTTCAAAATTAGCCTCTGCTCCCTGTTAAGCATGATATTGTTAATCGAATATACTCCACTTGTTATTACTTGCAGACAATGATAAGCATGCAGTTGCCATGAAAGAGCTACAACCTAGTGTCACCTTGCAGGTATATCGTATAAGTATTCGCAGACCCTAATTTGCACACATTGTGCATTTGGCAATTATGGATAGAAAGGGGTTGTATAGAGCTTATGGAGAATCAGTAATTGTAATACAGGGCTACAGGTGCAAGTCAATTCTATTAGGAATGAGAGCTTTATGAGAGGCTATGGATGTAATCTCCTTAGAAAATAAATGGAAAACTACATACATGTTGTAGTGTGCTTAGTGCCTTTGTTTTCTGTATCTCTTGTTTCAGTATTCTATCTAATCATCGTTGGAAGCTATGTAATGGTTCCAAGCTAATAATTTCCTCGTAGAATGAATGTATTTGTAACAGATCTTGTGGAGGATTGAACAAGAAATAGAGTTTTCTGAATCAATAGAAATGAAAAATACTTGTAAAAGCATTAATGCAACGTATTTGCATTTCCCCAGGATGATGTGTATGACTGATGCAACTGTATTGTATTCCGTGGCTTCAATTATCTTTGAATGCATTTGACCTCATGAACTTGTCCTTTGACGGTTTGCATTCTCTCACCCATTCCATATAAAAGATTATTGCACACTCAAAATACAGCGTATGTTTGCATGATTATCATAAGAAAATAAATAGTGGTCCCTAATTGCTATGCAGTTCACAATTGTTTTATCAGTCAGTCTAGAGTAATTTGACTGAACCTGGCTTATCTCCTATGCATTTTTGTGCATCAAGATCTCCATAATTTACATTGTTGGGTGTGCCATTCTGTACAATAGGGATTGTAATAGAGCATCCGGCTGGTTCTCAAGGCTCTAGGTAAAGACACTGATTGGTCCTACCCATCAAAAAGCTAAAGTCTAGGGAAGAGTCGTGGAAGTGGTTTGCAAAAAGTGAGTGGGTTGGAAACGATGAGTTATATTCATATAGAAACTAGAGCATCTATGTACGTATGTACATAAGGTTGAAAGCTTGTAAATTTTCAATTTCACGAACTTAATCTTTAAAGAACTCTGTTCCAGATATACATGGTTGAACTCATGCTAACCGGTGGTATGTAGGGTGATGAGATCTAGAGGTATTAGTAGTCCGTCTATAAGGCTTATTAATCTAAATGGAGATAGATGGTCAAAGCTGTTGAGGAAAAAGGTTGACAGCCGTATGGATTTGGCAGCACAGCGTTCAGAGAGAAGACAAATGCTCAAGGTGGATTGTGCATGCCTCTAGCAAGTTCCAAATTGAGAGTACACGGAAGCTCAAGGTGGACTATGCAGTACTCTAGCAGGTTTCGAAAAGAGCCATGAAAGATGAAGTTGGAGATGTTGAGAAGGTGGCTGCATTAGGAAAAAGGAGGTTGAAAAGGAGTGATGGAAAAAAGGAGGAAGATGAGTCTCAATAGCAAGAGAGATGTCACCTATGAACTTGAAAGGCTGCAATAGGATCTCGGGATACTTTAGTTGAAATCAACGAATCCAAAATTGATATTGAAGCAGTTAAGACCATGGAGTCGGAAGGTAAAACCTGAGATCGTGGAACACTAGGTGCAGCACATTTTGAAACGAAGGAATGGATGAGCTGAATGCCAATGTAAAAACCTTTGAAGAGCAGCTCCAATAGGAAGTGGTAGGTGTGGTGATGCGCAAGAGGGGTTTATTTAAATAAAGTATATCAATAGGTAGAAAGCTGATAATAGGCATAAAGGTTCGTGGACACCCTTGCTCTGTACGGAGCACATATATCATCGAGTGTGCACCTCAAACACATGAATATGAGGTTTGTGGAGCATGCCAATGAAAGGGAAGGGGTGACTAGGCGCGTGCATGCTTTTATAAGGTGCTAGCACATGCACATTTTGCCCTTGCTAATTATGCAATGGATGCATTGAGGAGATCGTTAAAGAATATATCTCTTGTGAGGGGAATGAATCAGTTAAGGACACCTCAAGCTCCTAGCTCGTAGTTGGGAGTCCAAATGGAAGGGCATCACACTAGAACATGCTCTCTGTGTCTACCTCTTATGTGTCACAAAGACTACTGAGTCTGGACTCTATACAATGCTATGTTGTTGTGATATTGCATTTAACGTTGATCTAAGATCTATGGGATGAGGTCTCGAGTTCTCGTCCATATTGTATGGGATAGGGGGATTCGTAAGTGCCTTGGCGCTTAGATGAACTCATCCTTACTCGGGTGGAGGAAATGCTTCTTGAAGACCATTTTAGCCACATGTGGTTGCAGGGGTGACACCAAAGTTCTATGAATGTAAACTGGCCACTAGGTGATTTGATAGACCTGCTACTTTGTCAGACGCAAGGGATATTAAGTGAGTACTAATATGGGGTAGACGATCGAGTCACATGCCTTGAGACTAGAACCATCTCGTGGCATATGCATACCAACATTGCTCATCCTCCTTAGATGCAAGCTGCGTGGATGATGAAAGAGCTCTCCAAGATAGTCCTTCTTTGCCCATGTCATAATTTTTGACTCAGTCTACTTAAGAATGAGGCATCCATTTGGAGGGGTCTTGTTGCAACTTAGTCAGGATAATGTCATGTGAATTGCATCTCTTACCCCGAATCATCCAAGAGAGCATCACATATAATCTCTCAAAGCTAGTCCACTCATCCTCTCTAAGGTCTATTGCCCCAAAGGCACCTATATATGGAGTAGCTAGTTGGATTAGAGAGTCAAAAAGGAGAAAACTCTGTATTTGTGACAATGCGTTATACTTGGCATACCTGTGTCGTTGATTTCATAGAGACTTTTAAAATTGCATCTGACATATACATAGGATTAGGCTATCTAAGTGCTCCCTTGCGAAGATGAAAGCCTCACATTGAAGTTGAACCTCATTGGTATTGAAGAACATTACCTTGGTTGACCATCTCTCACAAAAGCTCTGTATAGTTGCTAGTCCACCTATAGGGTAAACATGAAAGTTTGAAGTTGGCAACTTATTCGCTCTTAAGAAGTGGCTTTAGTTTATAACAAACTAGCTAAGGGGCTTCATGAAAATGTTTGCTACATGTTTAGCTGTTGAGTGATGAATCAAGTCTATTTTGGTACATTGGATCTTTGACCTAGTTATGTGATAGTGGAGTTCTATATGACAATGTTTGCTACATGTTTAAGTGTTGAGTGATGAATAGGTCTATTTTTGTACATCGGACCTTTGCCCTAATCATGTGATAGTTCCATTTGTTTGGTCTTGAGATAAAATTTTCATTTTCTACTAGCGTAGAAGGTCGTGGGGGCGCTTGAGAGTACCTTGTTTTTTTATTATTGTATTTTCAAACAAAGTGCTTCAAATGCTTGGTTGAATCTTTATATTTTACCTAGTTGTAGACAATGCTATATCATTTTCTTTTTATCCGTTTCTATTTATCATGATTTTAGCAACTTAGCATCGCTTTGGTTGAACCATTAGGACTCTTGATATCCGTTTACATCCAATCGAGTGTTTTTTTTTAATTTTTCACAAATGCAATTATATTCTTCATCCACCTTTTTGTTGCTTCTTTGTAGGAGATGGATTCATCCACTACCATTAGGTTTTTCATAATGCAAAGTTTGTCTTATAGGTCCACTTTTATCTATGTCTTATATGTCCATCTTTCAGCTTATCACGTTGAACTCTCTCCCTTATTATTGGGTCTTAGCATGCTTAGGTGACATGCTTTTTATTCTTTTTAGCATATGGGGAAAAGCATATGTTAGATTATAAATCCCATGTGAAACATGACGTTTTTTAATTTAATGTAGAAGTTCAAATATTTCATGATGATTGCATTGCATGTTAAGAGTGCAACTTACCACTTTGTTTCTTGTCACCCAATAAGTTGTCACACAGAATCATTGCTAGAGCGTCTTTTTCAGAACTGCCACAAAAGTCTTATGCATGAACCATGCAAAGGCGCCCAACCTAAGAAATCTCGTTCTCTTCAAGACTTCCAACCTCCATTTCAGGGCACCTTCTAAAAGATTGCAACTGCTTTCAACAATTATGCGTGGAGGGATTGGACCCTCAAAGTCTTTGAGTTGGTTCCACCACCTTGCACGCAGGTCAAGTGCATCAATGCGAAGCCTTCTTTAGAATAATTTATGTTGTTGCATTGGAAAGTCTAGTAGGATGTGTCAAAGAATGAGGAGGTTGGGTACTTTTTTGCAAAGGCCTTTGCAATTGGGAGGCATGAATCTTCTCTAGAAAAAGTCAATTGGGCACACTTTGCAAATGGAGTTTGGAAAGAAGCATAATGATTTGAAGGCTAAGACTTGTAGGTGGAAGGAGAAAGAGACAAGACTCAAAGGTGGTCTATCATGGGAGGATCGAGAAATGAAATTAACAATTTTCATACAAGTTGCTTCATTGACGACTAAAAACTATTGAATCTCTTCCATGGCTACTACTAAAAGTATTGGTTTTGAGCACGCTGGAATAGCGAAGGATGAATTGCATGAGCTTATTCACATGACCGTCAAAGCAAAGTATTCTGTAGAGGAGTGCTCTTTGGAACTCCACCATGTTGAGGGTCTCTCTTCCAAAACATTAGGTATCTCTGAGTTTCAAGTAGATCTCCAAGAACTAAAGAAATTATGTACATAAGCTTGTTGTGATGAGCTATTGTCTAAAGTAGATGCACTATACCCTCAAAAAAGTCTACAAGCTCTAAGGAATATCGTCATTGATGCAAAGGTATGCACTTTCAAACATTTTTCATGTGCTTTCTAAATTCCTCACGTGCTCATACTTGCTTTTTATTGTGCTTTAAAAACGTCTTCATGTGCCTCATGTGCTTAAATATGCTTTCTATCATGCTATCAAAAATTCCTTGTGTGCTTTCTTGTATAGTATGTCCTTTTATGTGCTCTCTATTATGGTTTGAAGCAGTTCTCGTGTGCTTATAAATGCTTTCTGTTGTGCCTTCAAACATTCCTTGTGTGCTTTCTTGTACAATGTGCACTTTTATATGCTCTCTATTGTGCTTTAAAGTAGTTCTCATGTACTAATATATGCTTTTTGTTGTGCTTTCAAACACTCGTGTATTTTTTGGTACAACATGTGCTTTCTTGTATAGCATGTGCTTTCTATTGTGCTTTGAAGCAATCCTCATGTGCTTATATATGCTTTCTATTGTGCTTTCAAACCTTCCTCATGCGCTTTCTTGTAAAGCATGTGCTTTTATATGCTCTCTATTGTGCTTTGAAGCAGGTCTCATGTGCTTCTATGTGCTTTCAAACATTTTTCATGTGCTTTTAGAATCCCTTATGTGCTTTGAAGCAGTCCTCATGTGCTTTTTATTGTGCTTCCCAACATTTCTCATGTGCTTTTATGTGCTTTCTATTATGGTATGAAGCAATTCTCATGTGCATCTATTGTGCTTTATATGCTTTTATGTGCTTTCTATGGTGCTTTTATACATTCGTCATATGCTTTGAAGCAGACCTCATTTGCTTTTATGTGCTTTCTATTCTACTTTCTAACATTCTTTTTGCATTCCTCATGTGCATTTATGTGCTTTGAAGCAGTCCTCATGTGCATTTATGTGCTTTGAAGCAGTCCTCATGCTTTTATTTGCTTGTTATTACGCTTTCAAGCATTCCTCATGTGCTTTCATAATTCTTCATATGCTTTCTATTGTACTTTGAAGCAAGCCTCATGTAAGTATATATGCTTTCTGTTGTGCTTTCAAACATTTTTCATGTGCTTTCTTTTGCTTATTAGTCTACTTTGAAGCATTACAAAATTCTTTACAATATGCTATAGAGCAAATTCATGTGCTAAAGTGTGCTTTTTTTCTTGTGCTATTGCAACATAGGTGCCGTTTGCATGTGCTTGTTGTGTTTTAGGAGCACTGCGTGACATCTTATGTGTTGTTTTCATGTGTTGTGCTTCATGCTTTAAAGCATACTTATGTGCTTTACTAATGTGCTTTAAAGCATAATCATGGACTTTGGATCATAGCCGAACATCTGTGTCTTGATGCATTATGCTTTGTAGGTTTCTAAAGTGTTTGATAACACAAAGCTATGGTCCTGATATAAGCTTGTTCATATAAGTTTTTGATCAAACATGCATCAATTTCTCGATAGACAAAGTTAAATTTAAGTGAGAGATGTACAAAAAGCAGTTACAACACTTGCACTAGTGCATGCAACTGAAGGAATGGCATGAACATAGCCTCCAAGTCACAGATTGTCCACATCCTACAGCTTCAAGTGTTGTTGTGTATGACAGAATATTAGTCACAGATTGTCTACATCCTCCAAGTCACAGATTTTCCACATCCTCCTACAACATCAAGTGTTGCTGTGTATGATGAAATATTGGTTAGAACCTATACACATTCTTT
Source organism: Dipteris shenzhenensis (assembly GCF_047967505.1). Taxonomy (NCBI): domain Eukaryota; kingdom Viridiplantae; phylum Streptophyta; class Polypodiopsida; order Gleicheniales; family Dipteridaceae; genus Dipteris; species Dipteris shenzhenensis. Next base: position 67,123,667 of record NC_141596.1, read on the forward strand.
GCAGTGGTTTTGAATTTGATGGTCATGCTTGGAACTCTTATGTTTGCCATGTCACCATATATATCACCCTCTGTGCTTTGTGCTTGTTTGTTTGATGAAAGAAAAATGCCTATAGAGTGATCAAATGCAAACCATTCCTCCAAGGGTAGTCATCTTCTTTCACCCTAGCACTCTTGCTCATATGTTCTTCAAAGGCTTTCTCTGCTGGGATTACTGCTTGAGTATGAGTTTTCAGACTCCCCTCTACTATTTCTTCATCAATATCAGAGTCATCCGACTTCTTTTGGGCCACAACTGCTTTCTTGTTGAAACTGTCTGGCTCGTTGGACTGCATAGATGGAATTGTGTCGGAATTAGTCTTCCTATCATTTATGTACTTCTGTAGAATTCTTACCACATCTACTTCAAACAATGGTACTAATGAAGGGTTTCTTCTCATAAAATAATCCTCTTCATCCTCTTCCAGCTCTGCCACCATATTAACTCCCTCTTCCTCCATGAGTTGCATATACTTGAAAAAGATACTATCTACTTTTAGAGTTTATCTATTATCTATATTTGTTTCTTAACATTTTCCACTCGAGATGCTCAATTCTAGATAAGTAGGTTGCAACTGGTGATGGTGAAGTACACCACATCCCACCAAACTTCCGTCAATCTACTCTTTAGTAACAGATAGTTTGTCAAATGTTTCCCGATCATGTATTGTTCCTTCTACAACAATTTCCAAGTGCAACTGTCCAAAATTCTACAGTTGGAGAATGTTGATTAGGTTGTGAACCTAGAAATATTCAACAAACTATATTCATGCATCACAAGTTGCTTGTAACTACTTTCTACTTGACAAGCTATTTCTTGGCAATTTCCTAGATATTAATGCTCACAAAGAGGAACAAGGGCTAATTTTCAATCAGAGACATGGGAAGATCAATCATGTTATTCATCAAAGACACCCAAGAGGAGGGGAATTGGTATAGATGTCACAGGAAGCTCTTCATAATTCACCAAAGAGGACACCTTCAAAGAAATAAAATGGGCATGAAGATGCCAAAGATGTGGTCTTACCAAAGAAGACACACAGAAATTCACCTACGAGTACAACTATAGATGATGATGGAGGTGTCAAAAACAATGTTGAATGTGATAAATATGATGAGGATGAAGTAACTTTGTCGTCTTTTGTGCTCATCTCAAGGCACGCTCATTCTCCTGCAAGGCAAATCTCCATGGAATGGCTTGAGACTATAGCTCCTCATTGCTCCTAAGGATTTCATTTGCAACACAAGATGCCCATCCCACCTTGGGCTCCTCCTCTAGCTATGCTGCAGCCAAATTGAAGCTATTGCCTATTGAACCTCCTCCTCTTATAGTAGCGCATTTGAAATGTAAACCCTTTTCTAGGGTAGACTAGGGTGGGGTTGCTAGGAGGGCCCCCCTAAGTATAGCCCAATCCCTGACATAATATTTGACAATGCTCTTTAAGGAGTTGTCACGTCTTCTCTGTCCAAAGGAGAACTAGAGTGTGCCAGAGGGCCCAATGCACTCTGCCTCTTGCCAATGGATCTCTACCCCACTAATCATGAAAATGAAGTGCTCCCAAGTGCTCCTCTCCACTCACTGTAAGCATCTCAGAGAAAGAGGGTTAACCTTGCTTCTTCTCCCCATAAGGTTGTTGAAGTCGTCTCCAACAATGAAAGATTCGACATCTAGGAGGAAATCTACCACTCTCCTCCAAAAGGTTGAGTGGTGTTGTCTATAGGCAAGTGCATACACATTTAGGAGGCAATCTATCAGTCTCCAAAAGGCTAAGTGGTGTTGTCTATAGGCAAGTGCATACACATTGAGGATCTAGATCCAAGACTCCCCTACATGCACACCCAACGGAGTTGCCCGAATAAGCTCCCCATGGTCAAAGAGCTGTGGGGTCACTACTTGAGAAGCCGAGATGCAAACCCCTCCCCCCCCATTCTGGGCTACTATAGGGGACCATACCTCTGGGCCTCTCCCTAGGAGGAGGTGGTGGCAGCGTCCAATGTCTACATTTGAAAACATGTGCTCCTACACTAAAAGAAAATCCTTTATTCATCCTACCACTACCCTCTATAACTCTTGCCAAAGAATCAAGTATGTGGCTAACTACATGCACGATCATGTGCCTAACTACGTGTACGATCGCGGGGCCCATGCACATTCCAACTCACTATTGTCCAATTCATGGGGAGGAGGTATGGGCCAACATGGCTTAATTATGAGAAGGAGCCTACAAAACTACCTCAAACTTATGATACCTCAAAGGGGGCTTAGAGGGGGATTGATACATGTCCATGCAGTGGCAAATGAGAGGCATGATTGGAGTCACTCGCACCTTTGAAGTCCATTGCATCATGAATGATACCTCCAACCCTAGCTTGGCTGCACAGTGGTGGTACTTGTGTAAACTACGCCTCAAGTCCACTCTAATCACTACCATGCCTGTCCCATGTCTATGCCAGGTCTCTCCATAGAGTTGAGCTAAAAAATAGCTGAATCACCATGCATGAGCTAAATATCTAGCCCCTGAGGGGGCACCCACTCTGCCATCATGCACAAAATATGTCCTTTCAACTTACATTCGAAGAGTGTGGAGGTCCACTTCTCATCTCTCATGGAGGCAAAATGAAACCCCAAAATGCATGAGTGCGAGATCTCCCCTTTGTGGGGCTACAAAATTAGAGCTGTCATCTCAAGTGCAAGGGGATACTCATCTTGGATCTTGAGGTAGTTCCATGTCTGAGCTCCAAAATTCTCTAGGCAAGGGGTGCCCAGGGTGGGGCTTCAGACCCAGAAGCTGGGAAAATGAGCCACGGGACATATGAGTTTATGAGGAAGGATGAGTCCTCCAGAAGAGCGGAAGAGGCCTACAGCTCAGGTGAGGAGGCCGCCTCAGCTAAAGGAGAGGTGGAAGACTCAGCCTTGCTCAAGAGCATTGCATCAGGGTTGTGTCCATCCAGGGGGGTCAAGAGGAAGAAGGGGAGGTTAGGAGGATGAAGAGGAGGGGGTTGACCCTGTTGCTGCAAAGGGAGGAGGAGGGGAAGAAGAAAAGGGGGTGGGGGTGGAGAGAGGTCTGGTGATGATGGTAATTATAGCAAGGGGGAGGGCGAGGGATCAGTGGAGGATGGGGGACAAGGGCCACCTTTGGAGTAGCTGATGGGGGAACATCACAGACCTATTGTGGTGCTAATGCCGAGGTGCTCAGAACTCTTGCCACTAAGGGGGCTGCATCAAAGAAATTCTCCTCCTCTAGAGTATGGGTGCAATTGAAGAACCTCTCTCAGGGTTTCTTTCGCTAGGGGGGATGCAGTCTCACCCTTTGCCACCTTGTGTTCGATAGAGATAATTTGATGAGATTTGGATTTTCAATTCATTTTGACATTTTTGTTTGTGATTGATCCACAACCTCACTTTTTAGGCCACCTCAAAAATGGGAGGTATGAGGGGTTATACACCGACAGTTAGATGTCCTGTATACTATGAGAATCATGGTTAGCACTACTATCTCTTTTGCACTATTTTTGTCCCACTCAAGAGTTCTTGTCATATACAAATTAGTTGGCTATTTTCCTTCTTGAGGCCTAGACACAAAGATCAGCTCACACAAGCCTAGAGGAGAGCGCATGAGGGACCAACTAAGCCCAATCAAAGCATGATCATGGATATTTTATTTGGTGATTTGAGCTAGGGGCATCAGGGACTAGATGCAAGAGAGAGTCAGAGGACATAATTTGATAGAGATGACCCTAGTTGGAAACTCACATGAGGACCATAGATATATCCTCTCTCTTTCACATGGGGAGACAGACGAGAGACAGGCCCTAGAGTCACATCATTGAGAATATAGAGGAGGGGGATGGAGTTGGATAGGCTGGCTGATAGCAATGTTCTATCACTAACTTTCTTCCTTGATGTAGCCCTCACCCAATCTCGAGCCGCTATTAGATGATCTCCTCTCGTCTCTAGTGGGTTGCCCAATGGAGTTTGTTCCATTGGTAGCATACATAGGTTTAGCCATGCAGATGGACGGTTGTTCAATTTAGGGGTTCTCCTTGGTGTTTTCTCTCCTCTTTTGGGATTCTCTAACAATAATATCAAGATGTATCATTTTTTTAAATCATCCCAGACATCAACCTTGGCTAGGAGTGGTTTTCTTAGTGGCCCCACCCCTAGGTTTCATTGTATTTGGGTTTCCCAGTCTCAGATACCATTTTGGCCTTTGTAGATATTAATAAATTCTCTCTCTCTCTCTCTCTCTCTCTCTCTCTCTCTCTCTCTCTCTCTCTCTCTCTCTCTCTCTCTCTCTCTCTGGGTTGATCAGAGATAAGGGACGAGCATTTTTCGAGCGAAATCTTCCGAGTGTCCGAGCAAGGGAAAAAAAGAAGCTTCCAACTATTAAAAAATATGGCAAAAATAGATCGGAACAAAACATAGTTTCACTTAGAAATATGCAAAGTATTATAGCAATGCCTATTTTATACAAAAATCTTTAAAAGAATCTTTGGGAATGGTGAGTAACATAATGGGATGGATTTTAAAAGAAACCCACATGTAGAGTAGACTTCTCTATGAAAATTCCCTTATGATCCTTCTTACAACTTTTACTTAATAGGGGGTGACATTGAAATCCCTCTCTCAACCTAGTTTCATGAAAGGGTTTCTCCAAAGAAACCTCATTGAAGCAAGCCATCAAGGTAGTTCCAGCAAAACCCCTTTGAGTATGTACTCAAGGTAGTACTCATTGAAGCAAGCCATCAAGGTAGTTCCTCATTGCAGCATTTCAATATGGAGGGGGGGAAGGTAGTGAGTACTCCATTGCCTCCATATGTGAAACTGAGTCATACAGATAGTCCCAAATCAGATGAGGAAAGGGCCATGATGGCCAAGGTTCCTTATGCATCAACAGTTGGGAGTCTTATGTATGCTATGATAGCTACTAGGCTAGACATTGCATTTGCAGTGGGAGTTGTTAGCCGGTATATGGCTAATCCAGGAAAGAGGCATTGGGAGGCAGTTAAGTGCATCATGAGGTACATGAAGGGTACCAAGGAGATGTGCATCTGCTTTGGTAGAGGAGACATGCGTGTACTTGGATACACAGATTCAGACTATGCAAGGCATGTGGATAGTAGGAGATCCACTTCTGGTTATGTGTTTACCTTTGCAGGTGGTGCAGTGTCGTGGATGTCTCGCGCACAGAAGTGCGTTGCTTTGGCTACCACAGAGGCTGAGTATGTTGCAGCCACAGAGGGTTGCAAGGAGGCTATATGGCTTGATCGGCTAGTGGGAGATTTGGGGATTCATACAGGTGTACCGACATTGCATAGTGATTCCATGAGTGCTATTCAGCTAGCACGGAATCCGGTCTTTCATGCAAAGACCAAACACATTGAGGGAGGTACTTGAGGACAAGCGCATAGAGCTTGTCAAGGTTCATACAGATGATAACCCTACAGATATGCTGACGAAGAGTCTACCTAGTCAGCGGTTTGAGTATTGTCGTGTATTGATGGGCATTGGATAGTATGCTCACTAGTTGTTCTCCCTTAAAGGCACATTGTCCTTTAAGTGGGAGGTTGTGGGGGTTAAAGGTCACTGTGCCTTTACCCCGGTTATGTACAATACTCAAACACATATATAAATGAATGAAAAAGAAGATTAGGGTGGTTCTGCACCCACCAAAACTTATGTGGCTCTCTGTTTCTCTCTCTCCCTCTTCCGTTCTTGCTTCCGTTGAGAGCACTCTCATGCCATCCCCCTTGCCCCTAACTATGTCATCCCATCCCTTGCTTGGATGTGACATCCCATTCCCTCGTTACACCTATGCTAGCCCCTCCTCGTTGCGTTTGCTTGCCCCTGCCCCCTACGTCCTTGCGTCGGGCCAACGCCCCTGCTAGCCCTCTGCCCTTATGCCTGTGCTTGCCTTGTGCCCCTAGACCCCTGATCGTCATAGGCCCTTTCACCCATACCCCCTGTTCCCCTATCTATGCCCTTGTTCGCTACCTACACACATCCCATTGAACACCCCTTGGCTATGCCAGTAGTTTGATTACAATATAAGCCTGGAAAATTGATAATCTCTCGTGTAAATCAAATTATGAAATAAAAATTACAATTGAACATTATGTTCATGCTCAAACTTGAGTTTGGACATCAAATTTGAGCTTTAACTTGATGTTCAACTTCAAATTAATGCTTTACATCAACTCTAGGCTTTCGCTTGATGCAAAACATCAAATTGAACCTTCAACTTGATGTTTTACATCAAGTCTGAGCTTTAATTTGATGTTTTTCATCAGCTAAAGCTTCAAAACTTTGATGTTTTTACATGAATTCAAGGCTTCAACTTGATTCAATACATCAAATTCAACCCTCAACTTGATGCTTTACATCAATTTTAAGCTCTAGTTTGATGTTTTGCATCGAGGTGAAGCTTCAACTCGATGCAACACATCAAAGCCCTTATGCCCCTACTCGACTTGCACCTTTGCAACCCTACTTGCCCCTATGCCCCCTTTGCCCTTACACCCCTTGTGCCTCTACTCGTAGTTGCACCCCTATGCCACCTATGTACCTACCTCCTTCGCTCCCTTGCTGTGGTACTACTCAACCCTTGGATGCACCCCTCCACCCCCCAGGCTGGGCAACTAGTTTGATTACAATGTAACCATGGAAAATCGGTAATATTTCCTTGTAAATCAAATTATCATACCAAAATTACAATTGAATATTAATTTCATGCTTGAAGTTGACCTTAGACATCAACTTTAAGCTTTAACTTGATGTCAAACATCAAATTGAACCTTCAACTTGATGTTTTACATAAAGTTTAGACCTTATTTTGATGTTTTGCATTAGTTGAAGCTCCAATTCAATGCAAATCATAGAATTAAATCTTCAACTTGATGCAAAACATCGAATTATAGATTCAAATTGATGTAAAGCATCGAATCAAGGCTTTAACTTGATGTTTGCCTTTTCGAGATGATGTATCCAAAGAACAACCTGACCAACCTTTGGATGTTTAAGTTTGACTCTGATTATATGTTTGAGATAGTTCTTTTTTTGAAGTTGTGATTGTAATAAACATGTTTTGAGCAGTTACTATTGATTGTGACGTCTCAACGCAGCTTTACAGTATGCTACTTTTGCATGGAACTCTTTTTCTTCATGCTTTAGCTCTTTCGAAAGGTCAATTTTAAGTGCTGTAAATATGCATGTAAACTATATATTTATTTTAGTTCAGGAAAATTTATTGAATCATGTGAAAACTTGCAAACATTGTTTTGTTACATGATAGTTTATACATATTAATTTATCATCATGTTTTTAGAATCAAAGCACGATGTAAAAAGTAGTTAGCTTGTGTCATATACAATTTATTTTTGTATTGAATACTGGTGTGACATAAGGAGAGTCAAGTATACTTACCATGAATTCAATGAGATAAATATACAACTTCATGTTATAAGTTCAATGCCATTAATAGATACTTTAGTTTTGTCTCTTATGTTTTAGATTTCGGTTCTTATCTTGTTAAAATGCAAATTTTTTGTGTAATTGTAAATGTTTCCCAAAGAATTTGCAATATGTTGCATATCTCTTTTATGTACTTTGTTTGTGTCTCAAGCATGAATAAGCCAAGGCATCCTTGATGTGACAAACAATGTAATATTTCATAATTCCAGACTTTAACAAACTTAAATGAAAAATATAAGTTATGATGTATATACTAGTTTCATTTCTTATCTTTTAGAGTATGGAACTAAAATCTGAACTGATGCACTTATCTTATAATCTTCATGATTTCAAGCATGATCATTTCATAAATTTAATAAATTTTGAGGCACCATATGTGCCTGTAAAACTAATTATGCCAGTTTAATTCAGATTGCAAGAAATTTAGAGATAAATCATGTGTATGTACAAGCACTAGAGCCAATTCAATAAAAGGAGTGAAAAAATTCAATAATGTTTCATTTGCTCATATGTTCTAATATCCTTTAACGTATCCAATTACATACTTTTTCATTATAGTTTCCTTGCATCCCAAAATGAGAAGTTTGAGTGTCTAGTTTTAGTGAATATTGTATATTCTATGTAATAAATTTTTTCAAGAACCTAAAATATTGTATATTTTAGCGTTTTGATAAATTGCGACTGTAAATTTTATGCACATGTTTTAAAAACAACCAAATTTCCCCTAAATTTAAGAGAATCTTTAAGGAGAAACATTTGCAATTACCCATACAATCTAGAATAGTGTTAAATGGCTACATTAGGCTAAGATCAAAGATCTTATTAGGCTAAGATAAAGGTTTTTTGTTGAGATGTGATTGCAAATGAGGATGAAGCTTTGTTTCTCATATGAACATGCAACTCTGGTTAGTGCAAACCTAAACCAGATTCGAGTTTCAATACAAAAGTAGGTTCACAAGGCGTGGACATAGTAAGGAAAATTATGAATGCAAGAGTAGATTGCTACACGAGAAATATAGTTGGTAGAATGCAAACATGTCAACCTACAAGAAGAAAACCTTGGCAACAACATGGCCTTTTTTGTAGAGTAACATCCCAAAACACTTGGAATGGAGGATTGCCGCCAAATCAAGGATAGTTACTAAATTGAAGTGGGCAATGTAAATACTATGGCATATGGATACAATTATAAAAATAATTATATGATTTGAAATAAGAACAAAGACCATGGAAGGTCATCAATTTCATAGAGGCTCCTAATTATTCCTAGGCCTATAAAGTGCCCCAATTAGAGATGTAACAATAATGGTCTTTCACCCCCTATGAAGACATCTTATCCATTTTGTAATGGATTTCTCCTTATCCATTCCCCTTGTCCTATTTCGCCTCATGTCTCTACCCTTTACTCTCTCTCTCTCTCTCTCTCTCTCTCTCTCTCTCTCTCTCTCTCTCTCTCTCTCTCTCATGCGCGCACCTGTGTACTATGTATATATACATAATATATACACATTCTACATTATAAATAAACAAATAGATGTGTGTGTTGTTTGTACATATATTGTATATGTACAAATATCTACATTCTACTAATATAAAAGTATATGTATATACATAGGTTCAAACCTAGGTATATGTACATATGTAGGGATACACACATACTTGTTTATTTATTTATATGTATATCTACTCATTCCATCATACATAGTCTCCTCCCTCTTCTCATAGTTAGCCTTTGCAATTTTGAACCTCATTGCTAAACCATAATCACATTTTTGAATGTTATCTTTATGTATTAATGGCTTGCTTTTAGTGTGACTGAAATTACTTTTTGTGAATCAGCGGCAATGGGTAGTGAGTGACTTTATTTTTTTGGCAAATAAAAAGACAAAACTTTAATTAATAGAGGAATACAAACAAGGAGAAGTTCAAACTCCTTTAAAGGTTGGCAATGCTCATCTAACTACAACCTTAAAGTAGACTATGTATTGCTCTCAAGAGAGCATGGAAAGCCTGACTAAACCAAAGGTCCTTTTTGGCAAAATACTTCATACTAATGCAAATCAATCCGAGAATCTCCTCAAATTGTTTTGCATTTGTAGTGACTGACTTGACATATTTTCTTGAAGGTTAAATGTTAATGAGAACAACATCAAAAGTGTACACAAATAATACATGTATGGACCATGACTAATATATATTTTCTTGATGTGAGGTTGAGCAAAAAGTGATACCATCACTCAGAGTAGTACATACATGCTCATGAATGAGAAATCCACACCTTAAAGTCCACAAGGAAAGTCCATCGAATAAAAAATTCTCGCAATTAAAGAGCTTGAAATGGAAAAGATGTACTAAAACGTACTTACATGTTCTTTTCAAATGTTAAGCAATTTTAATAGATGTATAGAAAATGATTGATAATTACGTACTTAATTGAGGCAATGAGAGACTGTCATTGTCTTTTAAGAGCACTTGAACGTGGACTTTGTATATCTTGTGGATTATAGCCATAAAGGAACTTGTGTGCCCTCCTTTGTTTTTTCGGATTCTGTATCATGCACATAAAATCTAGGAAAGCTCCATTGGATTGTGCATTAAATGGTTTGTATTTTTAATAATTGGCACAAAAGATAACCCTTACACCTCGTCTCACGTACCTTGCAAAAGCTGTAGGTGCTATCTATTCAATTAAATGAATGAAAAAAGCGATATGAACCTCCTACGATGCTACACAATAATTTCTTTGAAATACAAGGATGCATTCAATCCTTGAGATTGGATGAGGAACTACCTTTTGAGAGTGACAAGTTAATTGTTAAGGCTCGTTGTATAAGAGGTAAGGCCTTTTAATTTATTATATAATTATACAATCTTGTGGCTAGCGTCACTTCACTACATATAAAACCATAACTTTCCTATATTTAGGACCATTTGAGTTTTTATCCAGCTAAGAAGTGTTACTCATGATTTCATGACGAATGACATGCCTTCTTATGTAGAACAAGATAATAGAACCCTTTGTAGGCTCTAATTGGTCCATTTCTACCATTTTTTAATGTAGACTATGTTCCTTTCCTTCTATTTGATGGATGAGCTAGGTTTATTATGTAGGATATAGGAAATAAAAACCCTCTTCACGCTCTTTTTGGCCTTTGTTTTGCATTTTTATATTGTGGGAGACAAGGTCTTAACTATTATTTCTCCCAAAAATATTAGTACATGCATTCTTAGTAAGATGGCTGGTAGCTAAAGAAGGAAGCCGCTTTGGTTGTAGCTTCCTTTTGGGGCTTTAGGGTGTGAGGATAGATGCTACCTAACTTTAAAATGTTGACTAAATACTATGATTGGAGCATTTTCTTGCATGTTTGAGGGGCTTGAGACAAACATTATCTAGCTCTACAAGCGTAGAAATTATTTATCTTGCTAGATTTTTATAAAAGTTAGATATTTGGGTGGTCACACCTTTTCTTTTGAGATTTGTCTTAGCTCATAGTTTTGATATCGACATCCAATACTAGCCTAAGGAGTTAGCAATTATTTAGGAGGCTTATCATGTGTTGTGTTGTGCTGTTTAACAATCACCCACATGGCTAGTTCACCCACTCTTACTACTGTAGTCCCCGCAAGTGCGAGCAATATGATGTGAGTACCAGAGACTAGTGCCATTATGTGGAATCTACCCTCTAATCGTTGCACAATGGAATCTTTGGTCGAGGAAGCTTGAGAATCTTAGAGAGTGGAAGCTTGAGGTCCAATTTAAATGACTAGGTAGTACAGACAAAGCAGTAAATTGCAACTAATTCTTGAGCAATATTGCTAACTAATATAAAAATTGCAAATACATTAAAGGCAGACACTCCTAGCAATTGGCTAGAACATACTAAGAGTGCATTCACATGTAGGCACTGTCCCCTCAAGTGTGAAGGCCCAAATTTAATAAGTTTCCACTTCTTGATTCAATTTTCATGACAACCCCAAAATTGCCTTCACAAATACGGCCAAGGGTCCATATAGGACCCGGAGAGGTGGTTGCATCCACTATGAATCGCCCTAATGCAACTTCCTTTAGAACACATGAGAACAAGGAGCTGCTCATCATGCAATGTTTGCTACCTTGAGGGTTGAGGTTGATGCTCGAGGAGTTACCGCTTACATAAATTAAGGGTGTTTAACTCGGGGCACCCATGCTTGCCCTTGGTGCAGTAAATGCATGTGGACTGTGGGGCATGCTCTGGGTAGGCATGCTTTGAAAATACTGGTCTTGTATTACCAAAAAAAAGCATTGGTCTGGGTAGGCATGCCAAGGGGTGGGGTCCTCCAAGTAGAGGCATCGTAGTCAATATTAATCAGCTATTAAGGCCTGTCTGAAAGATTGGCGCCAAGAGCGATGGGACAGGATCCGTCGGATGGCGAGGGTTTAGGGCTGGAGGGGAGAGGTAAGCCGTCGGATGGAGGGGTAAGAGCTGTGACACGTGCAATCTGTCTTTGAACAAATGCATGCAATTGTCATGGCCCATCATATGATGGCCCATGGGCATAGCATAGCATATACTAGCCTTCTCTTCCTTCTTCCCGCCTTCCCTACCGTTCCGCAGCCGCCATTCGGGTGCATTATTGATCTCACCTCCCATCCTCCCAGGTCTCCTCCTCCTGCCATGGCTGATCCCCCCCCTGCTGCCAAGCTCACCGGCAAGGTCAAGTGGTTCAGCAACGCTCGTGGGTTCGGATTCATCACTCCTGACGACGGTGGCGACGACCTCTTTGTTCACCAGATGTCCATCCACTCCGACGGCTTTCGCACCCTCAACGAGGGAGAGAGTGTGGAGTACGTGGTGGAACAGGGCGAGGACGGGCGTGCCAGAGCGGTGGAAGTGACCGGGCCGGAGGGGGCGTTTGTGCAGGGTTCAAGGAGGAGGGACGGGTTTGGAGGGGGTCGGGGAGCAGGGGGTGGGAGCGGAGGGGGAAGAGGTGGTGGAAGAGGGCGAGGGGCCAGAGGTGGTGGTGGGTACGTTGTTGGAGGTGGCGGATACGGCGTTGGAGGTGGTGGTTACAGTGGCAGTGGCGGCGGTGGAGGAGGATATGGTGGCGTAGGAGGCGGAGCCTGCTACAACTGTGGTGAATATGGGCACCTAGCTCGCGATTGCACTCAGGAAAGCAGTGGTGGAAGACGAGGTGGTGGCAGTGGTGGTGCTGGCCGTGGTCGTGGAGGAGCTTGCTACAATTGTGGGGAGCCTGGTCACCTGGCTCGCGATTGCCCTTCTGCAGGTAACTGATTCACAATCTCCCGTGGCAATTTTTTGTAGCCCTTGGGGCCAGAGCTCAATACTCTCCGCATCGGCAACATCACGCTCGATCTCCAGAAGTAAGCTGTAGATCTGTTTCTTGCTTGGTAGCCTTCTTCTGTAAGAAGCAGAGCCATGTTCCTTCTTGGACGGTTGCTATCTTCAGATGGATAATTGCTCTATCACTCTCCTTTGCATTCTCTATTCCGGTGAAGTCAGTGGATTAGCACTTTAGTCAGGGCAAACACCAGTGCCTCAACGGCTCGAGATTTTTGGTCCGATGTCTTTCTAGACTTCCGCTACGTAATTGGTACGTTCTCCATTGTCTCCCAGCCTTGGATTTTCCCATCGGAAATGGTGGGCATTTTGGCAGCATTTTTTTATAATTGTATGTGTAAGGCCCGGCTCGGCCCTGCTGATAGCTATGCAAATGCTGAAGTAGTGAAGTTTATTTCCGATCTGACTGACTAAGTACCTGAGTATGATACTCTTTGTTCGATCGAGGTCTCTACTGCCCTTATAATCTTGTTAATTTCTGGCTGACTTGATGCCTTCTAGACTGTTATCATGAGGGAATTGAGATGTCTGCTGATCGTTCTTAGTTTCGTGCGTATGCGATGTTTCAATCATGGAGATTATCCTGGGCTTTGAAGGTCCTCCATAATACTTTCTTGCCGAATTTAAAGCTATTAAAAGTCAACAGACTTGTTCTGCGTCATAGGACTCATAAGAATGCAAAAATGGAGTCTATGCCCTTTCTTGCTCAAGCATTTACGAGGCCGAAGGGGTTCAGTATTGCTCTCGTAAGATATAAAGATTATTTAGTACGCCTCCTACACTTTAACCATGAACTAACTATGATGACATTCCATGCCAAAATAATCGGATCGACTAAAATAGATGAGAATCTAAATCGGTTATGCGGGGATAGAGTGTTTTATGAAAAGTGGTAGGATCTTCTAGGGTAAGTCCCATGTGAAATTGTACAATTGTCTAGACTCTAAGCAATGCATGTTGATAAATGAGCTAGGTGTTTACACAATGTTCTTGTGATTAGCTAGCACATAGGGAGGGTAATTATAGGTTTTTCTTATGATTGGGTTGTTATGTGGTAGGGTTGGAAGGAGAACTCAACTAACTAGTGTTCAATTGAAGTGCTTTAGGGCCACGTTTCAAAATTATTGAAATATACTTAATTCCTAGTGGCTAGGAACCCATTTGCACATGGATTGGCATGGATTGGGCTCCTCTTGCTTGTCAAGTAGGTAGTCCTTCCTCTTGCTAGTCAACTGGTCTCTCCATTATTAGTAATATAACTTACATCACTTATGGTTCTTTGTGCTCCATAGGTGTAATGGGCATTCCCTTCAAGATTGAGTTGATATTACATTAGTTTTCTACATTGCTTGTGGAGCATCGGTGAGCGTGAAAATTTGCTTTGTATCCCTTAATTGCCATTGAGTTTTTTAATGCTTAAATTACATTGGGTGGGTTACTCACAATCTTGGTTTTTTAGTTTGATAGTTGTATGACTAGGTTGGGAATCACAACTATCCAAGTAATTAGATTTCTTTCTAAAACTTATTGAACCCCTTTTATCCATTTTAGCATGTGAAGTGCACCTAGAATAGAAGCATTTGATGGTGCATGGGTGCCAAGTAGGGATGTCCCAATAGCAAAGCTCTTTGATAATATATCATGGTGGTTTAGATTTTTTTTAATTCAATTACAATGCATGTAAATGGAATGATCTCCTAAATAGTTAGAGAGAAAAAGGCTCCCTTAAAGTAGAAGGAACTTTGAAGGACCTAAAAATTTGTGAAAGGTTCCAAACAATTTCATTTAGTCCACCCAACATCTTTGGAAAAACTTTCATTACATTGCTTTGATCAACCCATGGAGTCTTGGAACTTTAAATTAGCTTGGAACTTGAGCATGGCTTCAAAACTTATTATTATAATAAGTTGCACATTTCTTGACACCTTGGATGCTTAAGATGTTCCCAAGAGAGAACTTTTCTTCTTGTCAGGATGGGGGGAGGACGTTTATATGGTTGTCACAACCATATTCATGGGAAATTGTTTATACTTCTTCTATGGGATAATCTTGTTTGAGCATTAATTCAAAATATTTGAGGTCCATAATTCTTTCTACAAGTCATGGCCATGCAAAATATGATATTTTCCAAAACTCATATGCATGACCCTTTAATTCTAATAAAAAAGCTCAAAATATTGAACTTAAAATGAAAGATTTAGAGTGGTTACACACCACCCTATGCTTGCCCTCGTGAGAATGTGGATTGATAGTGTGGTTACACACATGGATAAGCTTAATTGAAAAAAGAACACAATTATGTCAAATGGGCCAAAGTAGGTGAATGGGGATTGATAGTGTGTGGTTGCACACACATGGACAAGCTTAATTGAAAAAAGAAACACATTTATGTCAAATGGGCCAAAGTAGCTTACGTGGAGCTTACGTGGTAGAAGTTGAAGACTTTGTATTGGTTGGCTTGGGTTGTCATCATGAAAATTGTGACTTGTGAGATAGATGGGGAGTGGAAGTTGAACAATAGATGGGTCTCTTTTATTGCATGCCCACTTAGTTCTGAACACGCGGAGGCCATTGTGGTGGATGTTCCTACTTGCCCACTTGGCAAATAAGTAGTAGCTTAGGTGGTAGATAGCATGTAGGTCGGTAAGTAGTAGCTCATTGTTAAGCAGTAGATAGTTGCTAACTAGTTAGCTAGTAGCAGAGGTTAGCTAGTAAGCAATAGTTAGCTACCATTGGGCATTCGGTGTGTAAGCCCCCTCAATCAAAAAAACCTTTTTAAGAGCATAACTTGGTAGGGTGTGAGGAGGACTTCATAAGGTGTATAATTTGGGGGATGAATTACTTCTAGAGCTATGGAGGAGCTAAGGGGGGAGGTGTGTGCATGCATGAGTGGGAAGAGAAGGTAAGGGGAGAGGTGAGTGCACATTAGTGAGGGGAGACACATTAGCTAATTGTATAATACACTAGAGGACTTTATTAGGCAATGCAATTTCCAATGTTCCAAGGGATCCTTCGACTTGAGACAAAACATAGGGTCTACCATGAGTCAAACATATGATATGTAAGCTCCATTTAGGAGTTAACCATGTGGCACAAATCATATAGTGGAATTTTAGATTGATGTTCCCCATGGTGGTGATTGTGCCAATGCAAAGTTTGGACCAATGACGGACAAGGTTATTAACCATGTCATGAGAAGATAGCAACACCAAAACATCATCGTTAAGTTGCATGTGTGAGTGTTTTTGTCATTGGTTGGATGATGGTAAGTCTATAGAGCTAGGATTGTGCCTTGGTGCCAGATCGGCCCAAGATGACTATAAAAGAATGAGGAAAGAGAGGAG
Organism: Dipteris shenzhenensis; assembly: GCF_047967505.1. Lineage (NCBI taxonomy): Eukaryota > Viridiplantae > Streptophyta > Polypodiopsida > Gleicheniales > Dipteridaceae > Dipteris > Dipteris shenzhenensis. The sequence continues at coordinate 67,139,859 of NC_141596.1, forward strand.
GGTTGGCCCTCCCTTCAAAGGTGACATGTATAAAAGGCCAAGTAGTTGACTTGGGTCTTTACTTATTGTGTGCTCACATTGGAATACAAGCTTTCTTCTACTCTTGAAGTTTACTCTTGTTTCCTCTTCATGCTTTTCGTGAATGCCATGTCCTCTTTCCCCCTTCCCCTTCTCCTTTCATACTCCCTCTCCCTTCTCCATTCTCCTCTCCTCTCTTGCTTATTCTCTTATGGATTCGTGATTGCAACAAGCCAATAATTGTGCATTGCTCTTCACCCAGAGTCGCTTGGAGGGAGTACCTCATCAGCGTATCGGCTAGATCCCCATGACATGTGAGTCACCGTGGAGACTACACATTTTGGCGGCATTGTCGAGGAGTTATCAAGTACGATTTTGCTTGCCTTGTCTCTTTCATTATCCACCTATTGCCCACCTAGTGAAAAGCTGGTTTTTGGAGCATAAGAACTGTACGTGAAAGGAAGGTGTTTTGAAGTGATTTTTTGATGTTTTTGAAGTAAAATGAGAGTGAAATTGAAGGAATGGTTGGTTCTTGTGATTGGTAAGGGCCATGGTGTCAACAAATCTCAAGGAAAACATGCAAAAATGTTGTTCTTGAGTGAATTTCAAAGTGGCCGATAGAGGCAAGTTTGGTCCAAACCTAAAAAATCCTTCAAATGTGTTGAAAAGTTGTTTTTTGTTGTCTTTGGTTACTTAGTAGAGCAAGTAGTGTACCCGGCACAAAAACTCCACATTGCTTGAAAATCATCAAAACTCAATCGACAAAACTGTCTGTAGCAGTCACATTGAATATGCCCTAATTCAGCGCACATTGAATTAGCTCTACCATGCTGAATTCCTAAAGTCGTCTCGCTGAATCAGCAAAGTCAATGTTGAATTAGCGAAGTCAACACTTACTAATTCAATGCATGCTGGATGAACTAGATCTAGCATGTTGAGTTAAAAAAGTCAATGCTAAATTAGGAAAGTCAACTTAGAATTATAATTCAACGCATGTTGAATCAGCTAGCCCCACCTACCCTTGACAATTTTCACCTAACTCCCAGTTGGACATTAAATGATGACAGTGGGCATGTCAACACTTGGTCAACACTGTGTTAGTAAAGTCAACGTTGAATTAGCCCTAATTCAGTGCATTTTAAATTAGCAAAGTCAATGTTTAATTAGCCCTAATTTAGTGCATTTTAAATTAGCAAAGTCAACATTGAATTAGCCCTAATTCAGTGTATTTTAAATTAGCAAAGTCACTGTTGAATTAGCCCTAATTCAGTGCATTTTAAATTAGCAAAGTCAACGTTGAATTAACCCTAATTCAGTGCATTTTAAATTAGCAAAGTCAATGTCAAAGTAGCAAAGCTAGTGCCAAATCACTAATTCAACGCACATTGAATTAGCTCCTTAAGTGAAGGTTGGCCAGTTGCAAATTTAGAAAAAAATAATGAAATTTGCATGCAAATCGCATTGAAATAAATCCGATTTTCAAAAAAATTACTGGGGAAATACACCCACATGCTATCCTTGGACCCCGCATCGAAGTGGAATCAACCTATGCCAAACAACACATGCACTTCAGATCAAGAAGAGTAGGAGCTAACCCTAAGCATGAGGATAGTTCCTCAAATACCCTCTTATCAACCTACACACCTAGCACTACATCCTTAGGGTTAGCAAGCTCAAACATCAGTTTTACGCCTTGCACAAACAACTACAAGGTGATCTACCTAGCTCGAAACAGTCCATGAGCTTGGAGAAAGACATAGGAGAACCCTCCAATGTTAGAGCCTCTGTGGCTCCGGACTCTAGCTTTAATGATTCCCAATCTCCTATCCCTTCTACAACAGTGAGATTAAGGGAGACCTTTTCCAACATGATGGGTAGACTTGGACTAATTGAGCCGACATATATTAAAGCCATTTCCTAGGTAGAATAGGGTGCAAGTAGAACCTCTGGTGTTGACCCAACCATCAGTGTCAGACACAAAAATTAGGGAACCAAGTCCCACCATATCTGTTGGCAATCAACCACCACCATATCCATTCTTTGATGAAAGCCAGTCATGTAGGGGTGAATTTGGCCCCAAAATCCCCAAAGAGTTTCAAATGTTAGAACAATATGGACAAAGGAGTAATCCTAAAGGTCCACAAGTAAGCCCCCCCGTCCAAAGTCCTGTCATTTCCTACTTGGCCACAGAACATGGGAGGTATGCCATACCCAAGAATTGTCTCTTATAGGCCTATGCCTGAGGTGAACATGCCATTTCCCAGAGGACCTCTAGCCCAACCTGTTAGGCCCAACCAACCCCAACTCACAATGCAAATGCCTAATGTGTCACAATACTCAAATCCTACATTTGTATAGTCACCAAATACATGGACCCTCCACCGGGACCACCAATGTACAGAGAAGGGTCACCATATCCTTAAGCTTTGCCTAGTCCACAAATGGAACTTACCATGAGGCAATGAGGATCCTAGTACAAGCATAAGAAGGGGGGCCACACCACGAACTTCCACCGGATGGAATTCTAACCCTTCGAGGAGTAGGCATGTCGATCTCCAAGCTTATCACAAAATTCCTAGGTGAAGGCATCCCGATCTCCCATGTTCAAAGGTTTGTGAAATTTTTTGGGACATCAGTGACCTGGACAAAGTCAATGCCTTTGGACTGATCCTTGATGGAAGGCAGGTCAGTGGCTCAGAGCCTTAAGCCCTGAGGAGAAGATCAATTAGGACACCTTGCGCAAGGCATTCATCGTAGGGTTTGCTCCAAGTGGATCAAAATGGAGTCCTATCAACCAACTATATGAGGTATCAGAAAGAGAAACAAAGTCTCTTAGAGACTACATTGCTAGGACTAGACATTTAAACTCAAGGTGTGAACCTCATGAGAGGGTGAGTGATGCAAAACCACTACCATGCTTCCTCATAGGTCTATGGTACTCTAAGCTTCGTGATCATCTGTTTGCAGTGAATTCGACATTGTTTGAGCTATGCAACATGGTTGCAATATGCCTAGACAACAATATGAAGGAAAAGGCTCAAGGGGAGAAGACTTCACCTGCCTCATCAGAGGTATCTCAAACCTTGAATGCCATTGATTCATGTGAAGCCAAGGAGACAACCACGGCCACTACAGGCATGCATATGGAGTACTTGGCTACCAACTTGTTAAATCAGATAAGCCAACAATTAAAAGGAGGAGCAACAAGGGAAGCCCCCCAGTAATCCTCATGTGTGATATGTTTAGTATGGAATTATTATAGGAATTCACCCCACAAATGAGTGCCCCCAACTTAGGGCAAGGCTGACACTTTATCGTACCCATTAGGAAAAAAGGGAGCTCATTTTGGGGCCCTGTAAGAAATTCGCTATTTTCTCCCTAAAATGTGGAAAAAGCAATAAAATACGGATATTTGTCAGTTCAAGACCATAAGTGCGTCAGTCCAGGGAGGAATAAAAAAGTCCTTTCAAATAATTGAGAAGACGTTGCATTAAACTCTCCATATAGATTCTCTCTCCATATATATTTCGCATCTCTTTCGACGGTCGCCTCTCATAAAGAACCCATCATGCCATCACTAATCCATTTTTTCCAAATATTTGAATGGTTACTGTGAAAGATTAGATGAGTTTTATAAAAAGCAGACAAGATGAAGAACCAACCCTCACGAAATGGCTGCGTGCAACCATGCTGTTAAAGAAGAACCTCAAAAGAAGCGACTACACCATTTGCACATTGATTTAGAAGAAAAATATGTGCCGCTACAGAAAAGAGGAAAGGTTCTGCTTGTGAATGCTGAGCAAAAGGAAAACATGAGAAGAGCACGAATGTATGTATACATTTCGACTCAACATTCAACTACGAAAATGTATAAGACATTGTATGTCCAAGAAAGAATGGAGAAGGTGCAAGAAATGTCGATAAATTTAGACTTGAAAGAGCAGCTACAAAGGGAAATCGAAGAGCATTCAAAGACAAAGAATGAGCTACAGGGAGCAAGAATGAAGAGAACAGTTCTTGGAGAAAGACAACGAAATAAGAGAATTTGAAACATTGCGGAGTTGAAAGCTAGCACTGGAGGATGTAAGCGTAGAGTATAGAAAACAAGGTAAGAGTACATCTTGTTTAGCCATTGTATTTGTATATGTGTGTCCATCTTGCAAGAAAATCTGTAATATTGCAAAGTGTACTTGTTGCAAGGAGATTTTAGGACCTCAGAAAGAAAACATTGATCCTAATTCCTATCAAACAAATGAAGCGTTTAGTCTCCACTATTGTTGCAAAGAACATGATGGAGGAAAAGAAGTTTAACAAGGTAAAACATGAAGTCCTTGAAGACTTTGTATTGGAAAGTAAAGCCGATGTCACAAAAATTCAAGAGGCTCTTGATGTGAGCGGAGTGAGCAGAAAGGGATATGCTTTAAGATTTATAGTTGTGTCATCAACATTAAAAGATCAACGGATAAAACATGTGTTGTTACCAACACCAACACAAGTGTGGAAGAAACGAGATCATCTCAACCAAGAAATTGATAAGTTTATTGGACAGTACTTTCATATCGAAAGTGTATATGAAAGTGAAAAGGGAAGCACTACATATAATGCTTGGAATAATATTTTTGTAGATCTTGAACAATTGCAGAGACTTATGGTTGAGTTCTACAGTATCACATTTGAAGAATATAAAGGAGTTTTGAAGTTTGTTGTGAAGCTTGATGAGTGTGAAATCGTCAAGGAAGAAAAGATAGAGAGAATTTCTATCACTTTGATGAATCGAGCACTTGATCATTCGATCACAAAGTCCATCTCAAAGTACTTCACTGTCCAATCAAAAAAGCATGTATGGTGGTTGGACGCATTTGAGGTATGTAAACTATCACCTTCCAAATTAGTGTTTGCTCGAAATGTAATAAAATTTATATCATATATCTTACAAACCTATGGTTTTAAATTATAGGTGAAGACTGAGGACCATGCAGTACTTTATTGGGTATTTCATCAAACAGATATACCATCAATTATCAAGAGTCAAGTCCAAGGATGCCATCTTCATGTTCTAGGGAAGGGTGACTTTCAAATTGAATGGCATATGGCAAGTGACCCGAAAACACTAAAGTGTGTGTCCAATATAAGCAAAGGGGGTAACTCAAAATCTCCTTGCTTGTACAGCAATGAACCAGCGCATGTCCTAGATTCTAAATGGTGAAAAAGAGCACCCAACAAAGATAAAGTAGATAAAAATTTCAAAGCAGTTCCTTGAGATCCCATTATGCAATGTTCACATTTGTACATTGCATGCATTATGTAGGATCATTGAGAAACTAGTTTTTCTATATATTGGATTTGCACGGAAACTTCACCCTGAGAGCAGAAGAAAAGAGGCACTACAATCATTAGAAGCAGTGCTATCAGAAATTGGTCTCCATGGAGGAGATGTACATATTACAAAGGATCTTTAAAAATCTACAAATGGAAAAGACGTTCCTATCAAGCCATCTATTGGTGGAGTAAAGGCTAGAAGATTTTTCTCATCCAGAGAAAAGAACAATATTTAATGGCAGTAAAACAACATACGTATCAAGGATAAAGTATAACTTGTGGAGAAAAGTACACAATGCTATCAAAGATCATCAAGAAGATGGATTGGCAAAAGATGTCAAGGCAGAAGTGTGGAAATGCTTAGATAAGCTTTTTGTTTTTTGTGACCAAGCCACCTTTAGCAAAAATGATCAACAAGCATTTGAAGAGCGGTAAAGAGTTTTGGAAAGGCAATGAAAGAGGCTTGGACAACATGTAAAATCACTCATTACATGGTAAGAACAATATCCTATTTTTGTGCATGCTTTTTTTAAAAGCAAACAATATTAGTTTTATATATTCTAATGCCCACTTGCCTATGTATTAAAATAGCATATAATCTACAATCACCTTCCTTTCTTTGTAAAAAAAATACGAATGCCCTGCAATTTGGTCCACACAAGGAATGGAAAAATCACACTACATGGCACAAAATGCATTCTCTACAAGATTGTGCAATAAGGGTAATTGCATAACCTTCTCTCAAATTAAACAAGCACTGTACGTCATATAACAAGACATACTCTTTTCCCTCAATATTGAATGAGGGAAGAATGGGCACAGTGAGGTCGGAGCTCTCAGCCTCAACGTCATCCACTATGATAGCATCTCTTAGGGTCTCATTTTTTAAGGCCACTAGGTTTAATGCTGCAACTACAAGCTCCTCCTCTGTCGGGTTGATCTTCTCTTCCACTTCTGCTAGGTCTGACTTATCTTCTGTTTCCTCTTCCTCATCGCTATCCTTTGGGTCCTCAACTTATCCATCAACATAATGTGCGTACATACATGGCAAATGCAAGTGGCCATATTGACTATGTGAGCAGAAGCCCTCCTTTACTCCTTGATTCTCTAAGACCACCTTGGTCCATCTGCATGCTGCTCAACAGACATAGGCATCTGGTTATCATGGTCGTAGAGCTGCCTTACCCATCGTGGGAATGGCTTTTTTGGTGGTGTAACAACAAGTTGGTGACTTATACCTTCATCATCTGATATTTCCTCCTCCTTTATAGCTCTTGGGACAGGTCCATAGTGAATTACCTCCTTGCAGATTCCCTTGTGGTAGTCTTTTAAACTATCAAATAGCTTGTGCATTTGATACCTCATCTTGCCATTTGCAGCAATGTCCTTGACATGTACAAAAGTCTTACTATTGACAACTTTTGATCCTTCAACTGTTAGCTTGTGGAAGGATTCATACACCTCTCCAAGAAAATCCTTGTGCTGTGTCAGAATAGACTACAAATCCATCTCCTTATTGAACATCTCATGGTATTTGTGATAGTGCATTTGGCATTCTAACTTCTATAGAAATTCAAAGAGCTGTAGTTGGGGTGACTTCTTTTCCTCCTCCTTTCCCTTAGCAACCGACTGTCCACCTTTGTTTGAACCCTTGTCATTAAGCTTTCTTCTCTTGACTGCATCATACAAAATAAAAAATGATTCCTGCACATATAGCTAAAAAGAAACAGAAGGACTCATAAAGAAATTCTTGCCAAGAGAGTCCTCCTCCCTTACAGCATAAGCTGAGAGGTCAATGGTCTTCCTAACAGGTCTTGGTGCATCACCTACATCAGCTAGATGGTTAGCTCCTCCTCTTTGAAAGTCTGTAGAAAAACGTGATATGATTGTCTTTATAATTAAATACATTGAAATCGCATTTTCTAGCAAATAGTCCTATTGATGCGAAAACAACATGTCCAGACAAATTCAGGTAAATCTTCAAGATAGTTGTCTTGATCATTCAAAAGATGAAGTAAATGCCTAATAGCTAATGCAGTAGAATTAGATAGACCAAGAAGACACTTGGAAAGGTAGATCAAGACTGTGGTGTATTTAAGTACTTGTATCCTTTCTCTCCATGGCTTTTGCACAAGTATAGGTAGGTGGGGATGATGATGGGAGAAAAGCAAGGTCTAAAGTATTGTCTAGATGAAGATGAGGAAGAAGATGAAGATTCAAAACTGTTGAATGGATGGAGAAAAGTGAAGATAAGAGGAGATGGCACAGATATCTATTCAAGTCACACTTGTCAGCCACGCATGCCAAAAATGGTCTTCAAGGTACTATTTTTAGAGTATCTAGTGATTGCATGCACCTATTTTTAGACTAAGCTACCAGAATTAATCATTCCCTTTGTCATCTCCATCTCTAATTTCATCTTCCTCCCTATAGGCTTGTGACATAGACAACCTCAACAGCTCTATTACACTGACCCAATACAGCTCCAGCTCCTTCCCCCAGACCCACTACAGCTCTATCTCAACCCATCAAGCTAACACCCATCAAACTATTATCCACAACCTCACCAACTCTATCACACTGACCCACTATAACTCAAGATACGTCAAGCTGACAACCATCAAGCTGTCACCCATCAAGCTCTCATTATCTACATACTATAATAAGGTTAGTACCTTTGTAAACTGATCTTTCTCAAACATTCTACAGACTCTTGCAGAACAATTTGCTAAAAAATGCAATATTCATGTTTGTTCAAGAAAACTGCTCCAAATCGCGTTTTTTATCAAATTCTTACACCCCTAGCATGTTTTGTTCATAAACGCGATGTAGGGTGTTTTTATGCAAAAGAACATCGCGTTTTTTGGAAAAAAGAATAGTATCCTCTATGGAGCAAGTACTGGCACCTAAGGAAAGGTGAGGTCTACACAATCACAGATCAAGAAAACACTACTGTCCACAAATATAGCAAATTCCAAAGTGGTATATATATATACCTAGATTTTTTCTATCCATGGTTGGCCCTGGTGAATTGTCTGCGGCTCTTGCACAGGTGCAGTAAGGTTGAGGGGGGAGGGGAATGATGGGACTAAGGGGGCGGGATGATGGCAGTGATGCAGATAAGGATGTGGTGTCAAACGTGAGTAGGACCATAATGTCTTATGATCTTTTGCTGAGCCCAAGTTGCTTCTCAGAAAGTTGTCAGTGAAGATAATTTGTCTTTCACATTGGAACATTCTTGTGTGACTTCCACTATGTCTAGCATGGTTTTTGTGACAAGTTCTTGTGTAGCTTCCATGAAGCTTGATGCCGAACTTCTTACTAAGGAAGGTTCTTGTGTAGCTCCCAAAGTAGATTCTATTATTTTCTTGGTAGGTTCTTGTGCTACTGCCTCCTTTTCGAAAATAGGTTCATGTGTAATTGCCATTTGCCTTGAAGATGATGTAATGAATTCAACGGTGTTTCGATAGACTAGTGGTCGAGATAGATTGTTGTGTTATTTTCTCTCTTTTTGAGATAGGTTCTTGTGTAACTACTTGTTGTTGATAGGAGGTAGATGATGTCCTTTATGTTTGATCCTCCTATATTGGTGATTTTCCCTTGTCCTTGAAAGCAGGTTCTTGTGGTTCTATATTAATCAAGGTAGGTTCTTGTGGTTCTAACCTCCAATATTTGCCCTAGTTTTTGATAATGGATAGGCTTGAATCTGACGGTTGCCTCTCATTTATTGATGATGACGATTTTAGAGCCTTAGGCGTCCATTCTTTCTTTTGCTCTTTATTGAGCACATTGTCGTTGTTGCTTGAAGATGATGGAGATAGTACATTGGGTGCCCAAATATAAAGTGTTTCCAAGATAATATCGTAGTGTTATGGGAACCCAACGGTATTGTACCTTCCTTATTGGATGACGTCATTTCGTTCTTCAATGTTGAGGTTTGTTGTTTACATGATGGGGTGGCTTTTGATGTCAAGGTTTCATCGGAACAAAAATATATGATTGACCTTCAAAGTACACTTGCACCTCTAGTAGATCCTTTTGGACCCACATGTGCTTGGTTGGTCTTCTTGTTTATCATCTTTGTTGATGAGGCTTTGTTAGAGATCCATCTCCAAATAGATTTTCAAACATAGGGTGAGCCTTCCAAGTTTGGAGATCCACCCTCATGAATTTCTTGTTGTTATGTAAATATATTATATTTGAGCTCCAGTCATGGACGAGTCCTGCAGCATGCATGAAAGGTCTATCCAATATGATGTCATAGCCATTTGGTTGGTTAGGGAAGTCCATTATGACAAATCACACTAGGTAGGTCAAACCAAAGGTCTTAATCTTGATGCACTACTTAGTGACTATGCTTACACTTGCTCCTCCATCCAAGATTGCCGTTACTTTTCTATCATGGTAGGATATCGATAGTACTGCATTTGTATCATCACTCTCTTAAGTATTGGCCCAATTTGTTGACCAGTACCTTCAAAAAGTCTTGGGGGTCGTTTAGGGGTTCTACCATCTCAGGATCAATGGGCTTAAGAGCTACTGTTTGCCCATTCATCCAATCCGAGAGGTGTCTCCTTAGAGTATGATTATTTGATAATAGTACCGCAATGGGCATCTTTACCTCGGTGGATAGGAATGAGGCCAATCTAGCAATGTCTTGGGGCCTAGTAATAATTGGTTCCAAGCCATCTGATTCTAGCTCTTCAAAACCATAGAAGGACATGTTGGAATCCTCTTTTAGTTGTTGTTGCAAGGAGGGGTCCTCTTGAAATATTCACTGCATTAATGTGGACCCCTCCATTGAAGAGTATGAGATACTTTCTTCTTCCACTCTTTTGGGCACTTTCAAGGATTGAGAGGCTCGATTGACTTCTTAGTGCCTTGGATAGATCATATCAGCTCCCTTGCTTGCCTTGACTCTTTGCTCAAACTTTTCTTGTCAATCGTGCATCAAGTTTTGTGGCTCGATGAGGCATTGTTTCTCTACCAAGGGGTCTTGGTATTTGTCATGACCCTTGGGCATTGTGGCTCTACCCTGGACATGGGTTCTTAGTGATTTCTTGACTTCTTTGGGAGGAGGATTTTCAAGCCTCCATTTGAGGAACTACCGCTAGAAGAAGATGTGGCTAGGGTGGCAGTGTCTTCATCAGACCCATTCCATAGATGATTACCTTATCATGGCCCTTTCTAATCTTAGTGGTGCCTTTAGCATTTCTGCACAGAACCAATGTGCCTCTCTAGATTGTGATGTTCTTGTACTAGCCTTGTCTCTTTTTGCTTGTTTACGCAACTGTTTAGTAAAGGGATGGCCTTGGCCCTTGTAATTACATTCAAGGATACTAAAGATATGTGGCCTCCTTCAACACTTCGCAAATTAATGTTGGCCTTAGGGTTAGTGGTTCTAGCTGGTCTTCACACCAAACAATCCTTGTAGAGGTGATCAACTCCACACCCAGTGCACAATGGTGCTTGTGTATTTAAAGAGCCCATGACTAATGTGGGTGGGTTGTCCTTGTAGGGACAATCTTTCAAGGAATGACGTCCTTGACATTTAAACCATGAGACTAAAAAAATTAGCTACTCCATTGTATGGGCATTCATAGGACCTATGAGGGCCTTGAGATGTATAGCATTGAATAAGTGGGCTCCTCGTCAAGGTGTTCATATCTTTCACCTGTTGAGAGGTAGGAGTAATTTGGTAGATGGGGATATTTTGGGCATCCTGAATAACATAATGAATTATATAGTTGGATTGACTCATAGTATTATCGTATTGGCAGTAATCACTCCTACTAAGGGTGTGATCCCTAGTTCTTCCTAATCACTAGGTAGTCCCTCCACTAACACTCAGTTCATACTAGTGATTTGTAGTGGAGCTGGTTGGGATCCAAGTATAAGTGGGGTGATGGGAGATTTATATCCCTAAATTTCCCTTGGTTGGCAGGAGTGGCTTGCTAATTGTCCCTAGTTGGATGGATTTCAAGGCACTAGTAATATTAGTGGTGGCCTTGGTTGTTACATCGGCTGAGGGTCAGTCTTAGGATATCAACTTTGTGATGCCTCATGGTTCCCCATCATGCACAATGCCAATTAGGAAAAAATGGAGCTCATTTTGGGGCCTTTTAGGGTTTTGGAAAAATGTCTCTCAACCAATGAGGAGAAGGCCAATGTAACATAGAAATTTCACAAGAAAAGGCAAAAATATGAAAAAGAAAATAGTACTTTATGTTGGTACAAGCGTGTGGCATTAATGAGAAGATTTGTTTTTTATTCTTTTACGGTTCGCCTGTCGTATCAAGAGATGTGGACCCAAAATCAAAACAGAGCTCCATTTTGAAACCTTCCCGCATGGTGACCCAAAACAACCATCCACTTTCTTTTGTTCTCTGACGCCACTCTCTTCTTAACAAGCATTCCTCTACTTTCACCATGACGAGCCATTCCATTCTCTCTTCGACAGGCATTGTCACTTATCTTTATCTCCCTCTTATTTTTGTACTCTTCATAGTCCAATATACATCTTAGCTTTCTATTTTGATAAAATAGCACCAAAACAGGTGGATCCTTTCTCATGTGGATGGACTCTCATAAGTGCAAAATATATGATGGACACATACTTTTCAGAGCAACAGCCTGAATTTTTGAGTACTTTCATTGCATACTATTTGAGAAGTTCTAAATTCAATGCATTGATACAAAAAAGATTGAAAACATTCTTTTTTTTAATTGCAAATGAAAGAGGATAGTTTTAGCTCTGAATATGTACATAGCTTTAGAGCAAAGACAAATTTGAAGCAACTAGAGCTCTCTTCCCCTTGTCTAGCACCAGACCAACCAGTCCATACAGGAGAGGGCTCAAAAGGCCTTGAGGATCTCCGGGTTGAACAAGAGGCTTAGAATGTCCCTGGCACTAGCAATCTAGAAGATATTCTAGAAGGTGTCCGTGTTGATGAGTTGCTTGAACAATTCTCAAAGGACGTGGAAGGAGAGCCTCCAGTTGATCTTTTCCAAAATCCCAAGCCTATGCATGAGGAGGCAGGGACATCAAAGCAGCACGAGGCCAAGCCCGAGCCCATGGATGAGGAGGCAAGGACACCAAAGGAGCAAGAGGAGTCGATGCATGAGGAGGCAGTACCGACAAAGGATGTGCACCAGTAGGATCCACAACACCAAGATCCACAACAGGATATACAGCAGTAGGATCCACAACAACAACAACATGAGCAGCATGTGGAAGATTCTCAAAAGGAGTCTCCATTGCAAAAAAGTCAAGAGAGAGATTCTGAGCAATAATAGAAAAGCAGATGATACTTGTAATCATTTTGTATTAATACATCAAATGTCAACTTTTTTTTTTGGTTGCAAGTCATACCTGGAGTCAGTAGCTTTGTATTATCTGAATTTTCCTATTTACAATGTCCTTGCATTGAATTTTGCTTTCGCTCCTTTGAAGTGTCTGCAATAATAAATTTTTAGCAACTACATGCAAATGTGATATGGCTGACTTTTCAAGAGAAAACGTGAAAATCAAGTATGGGCAATGACTGACTTACAATTCTAAATCTTGGTGGGTACTTTTAAGCAGTTGAAGGTATAGCATAACTTTTGTTGTACATCTATATGCACCAAAAATGAGGGGATTAGACCAAGAGGGTGTAAATTTAATTTGAACATATCAAGATTTTGTCAATAGAGGGTAGTAGTGGAAAAGGTTAGGGAACATACTCTGACCAATATGGGAGGAGAATCATATCAATTACATCCAAATTACAAAAATGAAATCACTTGGAAATGCTTTTGGTTTATGTCTTGTTATCCTTCAGCTTGAAAGATATAGCTGGATCAACTATATACACAGAGTGCTGAAAGATCCGGTGAATCTGACTCTTCAAAAAACTACAAAAAATAACTTCACTTAGCTTATGAAAAAGTGAATGATACAAAGACATAAACACAATTGACATAGAAAGATATACTTACTATAGAACTGCAAGCATGACTGTGCAAGTGACATGTTTTTTTTTCTATGCTAAAGCCATGATGCAATCTTCTGTCTAGTCCCAGGTCAGGTCATCATTCACAGTCTGGATAGCTACTCTGATCCTTGGTCCAAGTTGTAGGAGCTTCCGCTGAATTTGCGCCATCCTCACTAATGTCTGGGATTGCAAGACAGACACGGTTTCTTTGACTCTTTCCCTGAGGGACTCTTCATAGGCAACCTTACCTCTGGTCTCATGTTGGTGAAAGACCTCTATGATCTTAACTCCATCATCTTTAGGTTTCCTAGCTGGAGGTATCAACAAGATATCTCTCATTTTAAGATCATCCCAATCCTCTGCATTAAGGATCTTGTCATATCTTTTCCTAACCCTTACAAGTGTTTAGATGTCTTTCTTCATGATAGCGACCCTGTGTGCATGTGCTACTACCATCATGGTGTCCATGAAAAATTCTATAAGCCACTCTTTAGTAGTAGCAACTTCTTAGAGAGCAAGTAGTGCAGTCCTTTGCCATCTAAAGTCCACATGCCAGTTGATGCATATTGCCCTCACAGGCCTCTAGAATGGTGCCATGGGTACTACATATCCTATGGCTTTCTGAGCCTTCCTGATCTCCATCAAGATAGATTTGCTTTGGTTCACTCTTTTCTTCTTGTTCCTTGCTAGCATGTACATAGGCTTCCCCTTCTTTGAAGATTTTGATCTGGATGGAGTTGTGGCAGCCCCTGCAATGTCAAGTCCTTTTCCTTTCCTTCTAGCTGTTGCTTTGGTTCTTGCCATAGTCTATTGTGTTCTTCTCTTGGAAAAAAACCCAAACATAACAAGAAAATCAGCCACCCAAGAGTTTGCTTGAAAACGCGATATGTGCAAAAATATAGAAAAAAGGTTGAAATCACGTTTTTCAGCAAATATTTTTTTACATACTTCAACAACACACAGAATGCCGAAAATTTGCTAGAAAATGCGATATGGAGGAGAAAAACAAAGAAAAAGCTCAAATCGCGTTTTTGAGAAAATTTAGTTAAAGCCTAATCTAATGAATCAGTTCCACTATCCTCCTAAACCCTAGAATGCAGATGAGATGTGCTCAACAAAAACAACTCATAGAGTGTCTTTGAGAGAAAGCTATGGAATGGTCATTTCACCTTAACAACATGAAAAACCAATGACTGGTGATAGATTACTTACTTGGGCTTGTGTGTAGAGTTGTAGCTGGAGCTGGGGAGGTGTGAGATGAAGCTGGGGAGGTTTACAAAGGACATATATCACTTTATTACGGTGATACAATGGACGTGGATCATGCAAGAGGATGTAATTGGCAAAGGCACAAAAAATTTGGGATCAAAGAGGAGCTATTGCAAGCTCAAGAATATTAGGATGTCTACTCTCAAATGTCATCTATATAACAGTCACCTTCTCTTAAGCAACTTCATCCTCTATAGCCACAATAGTCTGGGTGGAGACTTTGAAGGTAAGATCCTACAACCTCGACAATAAAGAATGCATCGGCAATAGTTACACAAGAACCTACTCCTAAAAATGGAGTGGTGCCACTACAAGTGTCTGCAAGGGCAAGGCAATGGTAGTTCAAAGGACTTTAGATCCCCAACAAGGAATTGAATACCACTCCTTCAACCTAATGTCCAGTCCACCTCCATAACAATAGACCCGCAAGAACTTGCTCCAAAAAATGGAGTAGATCCACAAGAACATAGTACGATGGAGAATAATAGAGACTTGAAGAAAGAAATGTTGCCACCAAGGCAAGATGACCTCTCACTAACCAAGGTTCCCATCGATGTCTCAACGACACCTCTTCCAATCATTATTGAACTATGGTGAAGGCTCAAGTAACAAAGTCAATTCCTTCTCCTCCTGGCTATCAACAAGGTATGAAACCCTAATTACTTCATCAAGGTCTAGGGCCAATCAAATACATATCCACTGCCAATGTCCCAAGGCAGTGCTCCACATATGGAACAACAAGTGGTCCTACACCACCAACTCCAAGGGATGAATTTGATTGTAGGGTAAATTTGATGACATCAAAATGGGTCTGGATGAGATCTTGTGATCCTCAAAGATTTTTTTCCACCTTCATTTACTAACCCATCATAGCTAACTCTAAATCTTCCTCCTCTTTTTCCTTATTCTTATTCTTTTTCCTTTTGCTTCTTAGCACTAGAGCCCACTTAACCATTTTAGCCTCCCATTATAATATCACTCTAAGATGCTATAAACTTCTTTAGCCATAATCCTCATTTTAGGACTTTGTATGCTGTATTATTAGACTCCTCTAGATTTGATGACTTAGACAAATAGAGCTCCAGATCATACACAACCTTATTGGGCTCAAAAAAACTTCCTAGTGAGCCCCTTAATGCCATGTAATCCATAAAATGGATGTAGAAAGAAATAGTTTGATAAGTGATTCCTTCTGCTTCAGCTCTTGGCTGACTTTGCAGTCATCTTCTTTCCTTCCCTCAACCTAAACTAGGGCTACAATATCGTTTGTGCTTTGGTCTTGGCCATACGTTATGATCTTATGACCACCTTGGCATAATCATTATGCCTACTTGTGGTGCATAGCTTTGTTGTCTCATCCTGTTTGCAGCATTTCTAGCTACTTCTTCCATAGTTAGCATTTGCTTTTGTGGTGCCCTTCCTTCCCATGATAGTAGCATGCCATTTTTTTCGTCCATGTTCTTTTGCCTTGATAGGTGTTCTTTGGTCCTTGTGCCACCTGATTAACGTTGGACACTTAATTCTCCTTATTGTACCAACTGTCTTTGATGTGACTTGGGTGATTGCAAATTTTGTAAAATCGTCCTGACCAACACTCCTTGGTTGTGTGGCCATTCGTTTTGCATTTATGGTAGACTTCTCCCTTCTCCCGAGTTCCTCAAATACCCATTTTCTTGAGCATATTTGGGGTCCTTCTTAGCCTTCTTCTCCTCTTTGGGCTCTTTGTCTTCATCGCTCTTTCATTCTTGGACGAGCAGTTTCTTCCTTCTTTGGGGCTCTATGTTCCCCTTTTCTAACGTAATTGTTCTATTAAGCAATCCTCATACGCCCTTATCTAGTCCATTGTTTCCATGTTGTGCAAATCGGGTCCCAAATCCAAGCCATTCATCAACCATGACCTCGATGTCATTCCGTCTTGCACATTGTGCAGCTAATTCATGAGCATCTGCATCCTACCATTTCTACATGTGAAACAGAATACAAGGCCATTTTTACAACTACTATGGAGGCAATCTGGCTTTGCCAACTTCTGATACACATCTTTGACATTTCATTGGTGGAGATCATTCAGCTTAAGTAATGCATCCTTTTTCATCCCCTTCCCTTCCCCCTTTCCCCTCATCCCCTCCCATCCTCTCTCATCCCAAATCCCCTCATTCTCTCCCCCCTTCTAAATGTCTCCCTTCCCCATCCCCTCTTGTGTAATCTCTTGATAAATAATTTCCATCTTATCACCTCTCATACTCTTTTCCTATTTCCCTTTCCTCTAGTGTTCCCTTTCTCTCATAACTTCCCATTTCCCATTCCCCCCATCTCTTTTCCAATTCCCCCTCTTAGTTTATTTGCCCCATTCATCCCATCTCTCATTGCCTCCCATTTCCTCTTTCCTCTAATGGGATGTGATTTGTTATCTGCACGTGAGTCCAAATTTGTTTTATACTTGCCTAGATGGAAGGGAGATTTGATATTTTAACATCTTATGCAAGGACAATTTTCACTTACTTAAAAGGGGAACTATAATACCACAAAAAGGAAAGCTTTGGACATTGCATAGCGTATAGAAGTGTAGGCATTATTTGGTCACCAATCCTTTTGTAATCTATGTGGACCATTAGGCTCTCCTTTACCTAATTAACAAGACCCTAATTCAAGGAAGATTGATTAAAAATGGATGCTACTTCTATAAGAATTCATTTTTACTATCATCCATATTTGACTGACTATTTGTCACAAATGGGATAATAAATCCCTTTGAACAACATCCTAAATAAGAGTAATCACGTGATCACCCTATATCTTTCAACTATAAGTTTTTCCCAAGGAAATGATTAAGTATACCATAGATATGGGTGTGCCCACATGGGGTGGTCATGTAGTATATGCATTGGAAATGTTATTGCATTGCAAAGGCACATAGTATTCCATGAAATGAAATAGGAACTTGTGTTATGGTTTGAAAAAGCAATGTGTTTGGGTTAGGCTCAATCAATTTGTATACCATTGCAAAGATGTTGAATGATTAGTGGTCAAACTTGCAAACATGAATTGAATGTTTTCAAAGAAGTTTTGGATAAGTAAGAGCTATTTAAAAGCATTAATTTCATTTCATCTATGGTCATAATAATGTTTTTGTTATTCCTATGACAAGTTAATGATTATGTGCCCACCGCCAACTTTAGATTAATATGATTGATCTTATGATTCATGGACCAATTTGAAGCTTTAGCAATTATTTTTAAAAGTTAACAATCCTACTCAACTTTTTGGGAAAATACAATTAATTAGTCTGCCCACCTTCAAAACGTAGAGCCTCATTAAAGTAACATAAAAACTAAGATCCATTATATTAACATGCAATTAACATAAGCTAAGGTCCATATTAGCGTTGTGATCAATATGGTGATAAAGCACTAAATTGTTTGTGTAGAGATGACTAAGAGTGTAGGGATTTGGACAGAAGCACTTGGTTTTAACTACGTTATATGTTATGAAGTATCCATGATAGCCATAGTATTGTGGAATAGGGAGAAGCATATTCAAAGGGGTCATAATAGAACAACATGAAGGGAATCATTGTAGTTAATAAAGGTATCTTCTCCACAACATGGACATTTGGTTTTTTACTAAGTAGTACGCTATGAAGTATCCATGAGAGCCATAAAGTTGTGAAATAACGAGAAGCATATTCAAATGGTTCATAACAAAACAACATGAAAAGAATCATGTTACCTCATAAAGGTGTCTTCTCCACAACATGGTCATGCAATGTGTCACCCCGATGAACAGGGTGGGGAAAAGAATATCAACATCTGGTGAAAGAGCACATAGATATCCCTTGTAAATTCTATTCAAACATGAGACATGCCTTTGTTAGAATTCATTCGCTACTTCAAAAGATTTGCTCTAGTAGCAACCCAAGATGCACATGTTCTTACCAAGTATATCATCATTGGTGTTTTGGAATGAGGAGTGCCAGGTCCTAGCAAGAGTGTCAACACTACAGAAGCAAACGTCTAACGCACGAGCTAGAAGGATCCAAAGGTATACAGCTTGGTGTGTGGCACTCATGGAGCATGGCCAAGTTGCAATAGAAGATCAAGGGCAAAAACGACAAGCAACGCTCTAAGAACCCGATTGGTATAGCAAAACTCTAGTGCCACTAGGAGGAATCCATGCCATAGCAACCTAAGGGGTAACATTGAATAACATAATGCAAATGTTGACTTATTACATCAAAAAGTAATATGAAATCATGGACCCAATGATGGATCCACGTCATTAACTCCCCTTTCAAGACTACCTTCTAAGTGGGGTGGGTCTTTGGAGCCTCTTGCAATCAAGGAGTTATGTACAAAAAAGGGGGAAGTCTGCAAAGTTAGGTAGTTGAGCTTAATTGGGGGAGTGCTCCTGGCTACCACTTCATCAACATTGCTCACCTACCATAATGTTGGTATTTTTTGAGCCTATTCAAGCATGCTTGGTCCTACTGAGCCTGTCCGAGTCCATCGATCCTGTAGCTCTAGGAGCAACCTTGTCGATCGAATGAGTCTTATATATCTCGGCCCTATTGGTCCT
Source organism: Dipteris shenzhenensis (assembly GCF_047967505.1). Taxonomy (NCBI): domain Eukaryota; kingdom Viridiplantae; phylum Streptophyta; class Polypodiopsida; order Gleicheniales; family Dipteridaceae; genus Dipteris; species Dipteris shenzhenensis. The sequence continues at coordinate 67,159,016 of NC_141596.1, forward strand.
ATTGACCCTATTGCTCTAGGCCTACAATCTTGGGGTTTTTGGATTGCCACCTGGCAAACCAAAAGGCACTAACCTAACCTAATGGACTACTAACTAAACTACTCCTATCACATAGGGTTTAACTAGCTAGTAACTAGATTATCACAAATCCACAAAGCCAAATTATCCATTCTCTCGGATCCTACCACATCAACCACGTTCTCATGTCCTACCATGTCATCCTATGCATCCACACTTTTAGATCTACCCGTGTGGTCCTATCAAACTAAGTCTATTCAGCCCCATCTTGTCCAGTCCTACTATTCCTATCCCTCTATCCTCTAGCCAAAATCGGACCTCCAATTCCTATGAATTCTTTGGCCTATTACATGGGCTTGAATTTCTAACATAAGATTTAGTGTAGCCCAATAACTAACAAGGCTCATGATTTACGTTAGCAACTTGGACTCTAGGCTATGAAGGTGATGGTCAGTGGTTTGATTGATTCCTAGCCATGATGTGTAGGTTAAGTTTTACTACTTAAATTCAATTTTTTAATTTTATTTTATCTTTTTTATCATTGTCATACGCAATGACTAAGGTGTCCTACCTGGTTATTTACTTCATATGCCTTTGCTCCCGTATTACTATCATTTCCACTTTACACTTGACAACCCTTTCATAACCTTCATTGTTCATAACATTATCGGATGAATCCTTATCAATTCATACTTCCTTTTAATCTATATCCATTATCACCAACCCCTTGTTTAGCCTCTACATAGATGAGCTTGAGACCTTTATCTTGGGAAGGCTTGGTTGTTCTCTAGCTAGATCCTTGCTCCACATGCTCCTGTACACAGACGACATGGTCTTACTCTCTTCCTTAGTAGCTGAGGGCTTCTAGTGACGATTAGATGCACTTCATACCTTCTGTGAGACACATGACTTGAAGGTCAACCTGAGTAAAACAAAGCTAATGATCTTCAACACGTCTCAAGCAACCATACACATTGAGCATTTCACTTTGGATGCATTGTTGGTGGAGGTGGTTGCATCCTACACATACTTGGGAGTCTTCATCCCACCAATCTTCACGATGCAACCATCATTATAGGTCCAATTGAACAGGGAGTATGCTACTCTGAGCGGCAGTGCATTCATTCTCACGTCTAGGACCCTCGAACCAAAACCTCTCTTTGATTCTTTGGTCCGACCAACAAGTATGTATGGTAGCCCTTGTTGAGGGCTAGACCAATTAGAGACAGATTGGGCTCGATTTGAGAGGCTTCAAGTTCTCATCTTTATCCATGATTCGTAGTAAGCCTTCAGCCCCACATCACATAGTCTTGGTTGAAAAAAGAAAATTACAAAAAGGAAAACAACTACTTCTTGAACTAGCATTAAAGAGCAATTTGCAAAGCTCTATGGGCCAACACTCCTTATGTTGAAACCAAAAGCATTGCAAGACTTCCAGTGGCTCCGTTTTCTCTATTTGCAAGAAGTTGCTTAGCATTTTCATATGGTGATTCACCCTTCTCTCGACCATGGAAAAGCATTAAGTTATAAGAGCAAAACCAAAAAAATTGATGCTATATCAAGGCCAATGGTATGTTAAGGAGACAATGGATTTTGATCCACCATCAAGCCCACCTCACTACCATTGTCTTCCTAAAGAACCCAAATTGGAAATATAAAGTTGGACATTTAATGGTCTTATACTAAATACACCCATATACACACAAACCCTATGGTGGAAGTGTGAAATGGACCCCGATTCATCATGTAGAGCGTAATGAAAGAGTTTGGAGTATGTGTTGCTACCCTATAATTCTTGCCAAATAGTCCAACAAAGGGCAAATGTCCATATACACAAAGACCCCAGTTGGAAGGGTCAATGGACCTATCTCATCATGGAGCATAGTGGGACATAAACTCCCGAGAACTAAAAGTAGGGACCTCTTCGTGGTGCACTTGAACCAATGAAACCAACCAATCTAATGGGAAAATAAAGGTGGTCTAAGCCCAAGGGCTTTACAGCCTCACAATATCTTTTAGCTAGCTAGAGTCCTAAGCCTAAAGCATTGTGAACCTCACAATATCTTTTAGCTAGCCGCACGCCTAACCCCATTGTGTGTTGGCCCTATCCAAGCATAAAGTATGAAGGCCAATCCACGAAAAGGCTTCTCACAAGAGTTGCATGAACGGCACCATAGTTCCAATTTTCACATAAGACTATCCCCTAGACATTTTCATAATAAAGTCCATGATCATGTAGATTATTCCGACACTTCTTAACTTGATTTGATGATCATGATCATGTTTCACTCACAATGTAAAAGATGACTACAAATCCGACACTTCTTAACATGATTTGATGATCATGACCATGTTTCACTCACTTCAAATATTTAAGAGACCAATTCAACTTGTCATAGTCCACAAGCAAGGAAGAAATTTGGGCGGGCATGCCATGCCCTTCTTTGAGATGGCCAATTCCAATTTAGGAGGAGACGTAAAAAATATACAAAGAACAATGTTCTCTTATTACCAATCCAAAAGCGTTACATTTAGATCTAGAAGAGCACTAAAACCTGATATAAAGTAGATACGAGCCCTCCATAGGGCTAAAAGCAAGCATGACTACGGACAGCATTGAGTGTATGGCAATCCCATCAAAACAAAAGTCGCGTATTTCGGCTCGTCTATTGAGATCCCAAGAAAGTACAAATAAAAATTGCTTTGTTGGCCTTACAAGGGATGAAATAATTTCCCTTGAAGTGCAGTACGCACCATTCCTATTGTGAGATACAAAGCTACCTAGGCATAGTCCCCAAAGTATACATACCCTTAAGGGAAAATTCCAAATCCCTTAAGAATGAATTACAAATGCGACGTTAGTCTATGAAGTAGATGGCAAGCCCTCTCCCATAGAGGAAGTTCTCCAGGAACGTGTAAAGATTGTTTAATAAGATCAATGTAACCACTAAAAGAGACCTCCATCCTCGTTTAAAGAACACGACTTAGAAAGAATAATGAGTACAAGAGTGTATACTTATCTGCATAATTTCTCTAAAGACAATCAAGAGCAAATTGACTCTAAAGCATGGCATAAATCTTGTTGCATGGCATAAAATACTTGTTGCCATTAAATTAGTACACCATATCTACATCTATGTTGACAATCAAGATCTCTGTATTTTAATCAACCAACCGTTTGAAATACACGATGCATCTCTAAATGGCTCTTTTGTTGATGGAACCTGATTTTAATGTAGTACTATTATCAGACTCAATGTGACCCTAGTACTATTCTGTTCACTTCTATACAAAAGAATGCTGAAATCCTCCTTTGCAAGTTACAAGCTCAGCTCTTTGTCTGGGCAGAGATTTTCCCCACCATGTTCATGGCACTGGCCTCTAATGTCATCTCCCATATTGTTGCATGTAGGGACAAATAATTACCACCACTAGACTTTTTAGCTGCTTGAAACAGTGCTCCTACTTGTAACGAGACACCTAATCTTTGAGATCCAATGCTATGATGCCTGACATGTGGAACGCTTTAGCAGCAGGCTTTCAACGAACACCATCAGATAAAGGGACATCAACTTGCAACAGTTGGCAACAATAGGGTCCACATCCATCAGAAAGTCTAAATAGATTAGCCTGACACAGCTACAGGCCTTGCTACCTCAGAAGAGGTCCATGCATAGCTTTACATTCTGTATAGCTTACAAAGGGGGTACTAATCCTCAGTCCTGGTAAGCTAAGCTACCAACCAACACAAGCTAGCCCTGCATATAACAAGGCTTTCCTGGAAATTTGAGTAGCACGTATAGGTACAACACTGCTCCAAAACAGGTACATTGGGAAAGGAGGACAAAGTTTCAGCGTTGCAATTCTCTGGAAATCAAAATCCATTGCTAAGCAAAGTACAATATTTGCAATCATATACTACTTCTGCTATAAGGACCAACTTATACACAGATGCTGGCATGTGACTTCAAAAAGAATGAATATTAGTGAATGAATTTTAACCTTCATTTCCAGAAGGTAAATTTACAATCCCCATTCCAATATGTTTCCAACGTTTTATAACAGAAGACGTGAATTTTAACACCATATCAATATCCAGTGTCAGCTGTCAATGCCAGACGTGAGGATTCTAGCCCCATCAGATCCACCCATTCCTGTCCATCTCCACATCTTGTAAAGTAATATGCAGCATTGTAATGAAAAATAAGAAAAATAGATCAAACCCAATCAATCACAGCCATCCATGCAATTCTGAAGGTGCTTTTCACTACGAGCGACAGTTTACTTTAATGATAATTGAAAAGCATTGTCATAAAAGAGCATGACTAAAGATACCAATAATAGGTCTCCCCGATTTTGAGGACTGATGGGTGGAGGATGCACAATGAAAAGGCAGCTTCAAGGGTCACGGGAATCATGTATGTCTACCTAAGTCTGCAACATAAATCAAGGGCAACCTGTCATTTACAAATTGAGACCCAAGCATGAAGCAAGGTGTATCCAGCAAGAAGATTGTTAAGAATCCTGAGAAGCAACGAATTCCCACAATTAGAGCATCTGATGCAAAAAGGCAAACAAATTCATTACAGTACATTCATATCAAACAAAGTGGAATCACATGGCAGCAAGATGCACTCGTTATGGTGGCGATAAACAAGAAACCCTGCTTTGTGACATACACAACGTCCAGCAGGGAGATGTACCAAGCATTAGAGGTGTTTGGCTTGAAAGAGAAGCTAGGTAAGGTCATACAGAACATTAGAGGTGTCCTGGTTTGAGGTGGATATCGTACATGACTCAAACCCCTGTAACATTGTAGAGGGTTTTTCCCCAGGGAGGAGGGGGCACAGGAAAATATATATAGCATGCATGTCTACTACTCATGCGTAAGAGACATTCCCTCGCGCACGCGCGCACACACACACACACACAAACACACACAGTTTGTTTTTGGGGGTGAAATCCATGTATTTCTATCTTACAATGAAGCAGTTCCCAAAGAGGAAACTTGCAATTACAAACATCAAAAGATATCAATATAAGACAAGTAGACAGAGGAATCTGACGAGCAACACACACACACACACACACACATAGATATATATAGAGAGAGAGGAGAAATAGAGACACATAATCACACAAGCACACACGCACACAAACTCTCCACTTGATACACAAGCATGTATTTACACATGCATGCGTGTGCATGTGTGCAAATGCATGCCTACATGTTGTCATGCACATGTATATGTATGTGTATGCATATGTATATATTACCTCTATAAGACAGAAAGAGAGAGAGAGAGAGAGAGAGAGAGAGAGTTTTGAAAATCTTGGAAAGACCAAAGGGTCTATGAGACTGAAGAGAACCGGATACAAAAAAAGCTAGGGGGAAGCCACTAAAGTGGGCATCCACACCCAAGGATGATGTCTGAGACAGAATAACAAATAGAGAAATACACCATGGTGTCTCTACAAAAGGTACACATTAACAGTCTACATGATTTTATATATATATATATATATATATATATATATATATATATACACCTGGATCAATCCAAGAACATTCTCAAACTCATCCTTTAAAGACACAACGTAGTGCAGTTTAATCTCATGATAGTCACTCATAAGATTGAAAACCATAAACTCCATCATGCATAGCAGGGACTAGCTACTATGACATCCCCACTGACGTCATCAGCACCCAACAATCGGTGTAGACCATAGTATAAAAATATGCTCTCACACATACAAATCCACACACTGACACATACTTGAGCATCCATTTATACAAAGTCTTCGTACTGAGTTTTTGTCGGCACTCCGGAGGTGAAGGGCAGCCTCAGCCATGACAAAGGCTAGCACTAAAGGAGAAGGCTAATCAAAAAGTAGTCCACTTCATTCATGCTTGTGAAGTCTAAACGATTTCATTTTAGTCTCTCCCAAATGAGCATCTAAATCTAGCTGATAGGGCAATGCACCATTTAAGATGGAAAGAATTATTGCGATACCAGCAGGCCGCAACATGGACGAAAACTTCACAAGGTGAAATTTGCATTTCCTCCAACTTCTTACAAAAGATAGCCCACAAATGTTTCCAACAGCTAAAGACCAATGCAAAAAACACTAAGTAATAGTTGGTATGGGAGGGTAAAAAGCCAATAAACCATAGAGTTTATCAACAAAATAAAAAGGGATCACAGAATAGCATTAGGACTAATATGGCAGAAGCATATACCTAGATGAATCCAGGAACATTCCCAAACTCATGCTCTGAAAACACAACATAGTGCACTTTCAATCTCATGATAGTCACTCATAAGATTAAAAACCATAAAATCCATCATGCATAGCAAGGACTAGCTACTATGACATCCCCACTGATGTCATCAATGCCCAACAGTGGATGTAGACCATAGTATAAAAATATGCTCTCAATTGTACAAATCCACACACCAACACATGCTTGAGCATCCATTTATACAAAGTCTTCGTACTAAGTTTCTGTCGGCACTCCGCACGTGAAGGCCATGACGAAGGCTAGCACTAAAGGAGAAAGCTAATCAAAAAGTAGTCCAAAATCTCTTCATTCATGCTTGTGACGTCTAAACGATTTCATTTTAGTCTCTCCCAAATGAGCATATAAATCTCGTTGATAGGGCAACGCACCATTTAAGATGGAAAGAATTATCGCAATACCAACAGGCCGCAACATGGACGAACACTTCACAAGGTGAAATTTGCATGTCCACTAATATGGCAAAAGCATATACCTAGATGAATCCACGAACATTCCCAAACTCATCCTCTAAAAACACAACATAGTGCAATTTCAATCTCATGATAGTCACTCATAAGATTGAAAACCATAGATATATGTGTGTGTGTGTGTGTGTGTGTGTGTGTGTGTGTGTGTGTGTGTGTGTGGGCAAGGCTTGACAGATGGTATTTGTTTTACCCACAACAATTTGCAGATTTTAGCCCTCATCTCCTTATAGATTTCTCATTGGGCTTGTCAGATCATGCCCCATTGTGGATGAATTTGCAGCTTGGCATGCCTCTGGATGATTTGCCACCCCTTTCCAGTAGATTATTGCATGTTAATCAGGCTTATTTCCGACATCACTATTTTCAGCAAATGATCAGACTTGCAATTCATTTCTTGCCTTTGCATGCCCATGCTTGGGACAGTTTTGTCTCTCGTATGCAGAATGTCATTAGGGAGTATGGCAACTGGCATATGACTGAATGGAGGAATGAGGTTAAATGGGCAAAAAGGACAGCACAATTGACTGAATTTTCTCAGTTGAGGCCTCTCTCTGATTCAGAAAACGATTCCCTTTCACATGCTCAGATTAAATTGAATGTTCATGATCAGAGGAAATTGCACAAATGGCATATTAGGACAAGAATGAAGCCCCTCATGGATAAGGGCTGCTCATCAAAAGCCTTTTTCCAGAGCTTGCATGCTACTCGACAGAAAAACTCATGTCTAAGGGTAAGGAAGCTCGATGGCTCTTGGACGCACTCTTTCTCTGATCTCCAAGATGAATGCCAAAATTATTTCCAGCTCCTCGTTCCCCATCAAATCAAATGACTGATGCTAGGACTGAATTTCTCCAATATGTTTCTGGAATAGTGGAAATGGATGATGCTCTTATCTTGGAGAGACCTTTTACTGACACAGAACTTGATAATGCATTGTTCCACCTCAGCAAATACAAGTCCCCTGGCTAGGATGGCCTTATGGTGGAATTTTATATTTCTCTTTGGAAAGATTTGAAAGATGTCCTCTTGCAAATGATCAATGTTGCCTGGCAAGAAAATCAGTTGCCGCACTCTTGGAAGCATGGCATAGTCAAACTTGTGCCCAAAAAACATCTGTGTGACCATATGTCAGATTGGAGGCCTATTACTTTGATGCCTGTAGTTTACGAACTCATTGCCAAAATGATTGTGCATAGGCTTCACAGGATACTGGATGCGGGACTTCATCCTCATCAGTATGGATTTGTGCCGCGAAGACAAATCCATGACAATATATCCAATGCCTTGACTGCAATTGAATATGCTAAGTATTCGCATCAAGATGTGCTCATATTGCAGGTGGATATTGCTAAGGCATTTGACACTGTTCAATGGGATTTTATCTCTCAAATCATGACAAAGTTGGGCTTTGGTCCAAGATAGCAAATGCAGTTTACTGGCTTTATTCTGGCTCTACTTCTCAGTGCATTCTTGGGGGTCATCTGTCTCGGTCATGGACATTGGGTCGATCAGTTAGACAGGGCTGCCCTCTTAGTGCTCTCTTCTATGCCATTGCGACCCATCCCCTTTTAATGTATCTTGATCATCTTACAAACACAGGACAGATGACTGGTCTTAAAATCCCTGGGGCTGCATCTTTTTTGGCACAGCATATGCTGATGATTCCTTTTTTATGCCACAGAATTCTCCCCGGGAAGTTCACATGCTTATGACCACTCTCTCATTGTATGGTTTGGCAGCGGGATTGCATGTCAATTTTGACAAATCTAGATTACTTCCCCTGAAACAATGTGACTGGCATTTTATTCTTTGGCCAGGTCAGGTGGTGCATTCCAAAGATGTAGTCAGGCATTTGGGATATCCCATAGGATGGCACATCACCAGGAAGCAGCAGCTAAAATGGATCTTCCAAAGACTTCAACATAAACTGGAATACTGGAAGATTTCTACTTGGCCTCTTCATGTCAGGCTCAGAATAGTACAGTCCATTGTAATGTCCTATGTCCAGTTCTATTTGCCTTTGCTGCATTGGTCCTCCAGGGATATTTCAGCCTTTATGTCTCAAGCTATGGAGATGTTATGGAGGACAAAAACTGCTGTGAAAGCATTTAGACTGATGAAGATGGAAATGGTGTGCTCTCCTAGGATGCATGGTGGACTTAATGTCCTCAATATAAGATATCATGTACTTGCAAGGAAGGCGACTATGCTGCATACTTTTTTCCGTCAACAACAGCCATGGACTTGTATGCTAGCATCCATGTGTGTCAACATGAGGACTTGTGCTTATGGTCATTGGACTACTGATCACTGGGAGGTTGTCATTGGGAGATTTGTAGGGAAGAAACCTGGCTGTTCTTTCTCTACTGCTCTGATACTTGACTGGAAACAAGTACTTTCTAAGGTCAAATGGGCTCCTGATAATTGCTCGAGGACAAACTCAATGAGGAAAGAAAGTACTCATTGGAGTGCCATCTTTGACATTCCACTCGCTTTACAGGAAACTGTTCGAGCATACAATCTCATGAAATTGGGAATTAGATACATACATGATGTCGTAGGTGATCACGGCTATGTTTTATCTTTTCCTCAGGCCACTGCTTCCTATGCATTGGGAATGCATCATAGGTCTATATGGAAGAAAATTGCTGATTTGTTACATCCTTTTCTACCTGTTCCTCCTGTGGCTGACACAGACAAGCTCACGGATTGGCAATTGCAACCCTCTAGCTACATGCACTCATCCTGTTCCTCTTCCTGCCTCAACCTCCATCAAAGCCTATAGGCTTCTTCAGCCTGTTCCATGGATTCAGCAATATGCTAATTCTCTATGGCATATAAGGAAGCCCCTCTCATGGTGGCGGAAGAATCTCGGGATGTTATGGAAATGTAAAATGCCATTGAAACAAATACTTTTTCTTTGGAGATGTATGACACGCACATTGTCAATGGGGGTCACACTTGCTAAACGTCGCATTGCACCATCCACATGTTTAAGATGTCAGGCTCCTTCAGAGACTGTTCTTCATTTGCTTTGGCACTGCCCTTGTTCTAGGATCCTCCTCAGGAGAATTTCAGATCATCTTCGGCTCCGTTTCCCGAGTCACAGATGTGGGAAACATAGTTGCACAAAACGCCCGTTTCGTGGACAGAAACGGAAACGACGAAACGAAAACGGCGTTTCGTCAAGAAACGCTGTTTCGTAAACCTTGTTTTTTCCCTAAACCCTAAAAATGGGATTTCGGCCGCCTCTCTTCGTCTTTCGTCGCCTCCCGCCCATTCCACTCCTCTTGTGCATCCTTGCTGCTCTCTCCACCTTCTTCAAGCTCTCTCCATCCCTCCATCCTTGATTCCTTTGCTCTTGGACCTACCGTCACCTCCATCCTTCTCTGAGCTCTCTCCATCCTCTTCGTCCTTTGCTCCATCTTCTCCATCCTGCAAGCTACAGCCTGCAGCTTGGCAGCCTGCTCTCCTGACTCCATCCCTCCATCCTTCTTCTCTCCATCCTCTCTTTAATCTTACCTTCTACCTCTCCATCCTCCTCCTCTCCATCCTCCTTCACTTCTACCTCTCCATCCTCTCCATCCTCTTTTACCTCTATCTCTCCATCCTCCTTCTACGGTCTGCCTCCCATCCTTTCTCACGAGTCACTTGTGACCTCTCCATCCTCCTTCTCACCTCTCCATCCTCCTCAATGCCGAGAGATGCTTATTGGGTCCATGTCTCCCTCCTGGATAGTTATAAAGGAGGCGGTGGCTCCAAGAAGTGGAGATGCAACTATTGCGGCATAAGCAAAACGAGGTCTGTCACACGGGTGAAAGACCATCTAGCAGGTGTTCCCAGCAAGGATGTAGGACCTTGTGAGTTCGTGCCTACTGCAGTGAAAGGTGGCCTAACAGAATGGAAGCGTGTGCGTATGGCAGCCTTGGCTGCAAAAAGTGGAGGACAAGGGCTGCAAGATGAAGAAGAGGCTGCTAACACTGAGCCATTGGATGATGCCAGCACATTGGGTTCTGCAAAGAGAAGTAGAGGGGCATCAACTACATCGAGCGCGGGTCCTAGTGCCACAAGAACACCCTTGCCACATGGATCAATTAGTGTGGATGCTAGTGCGGGGAAAAGAGGATCACTGCAAAGGTCTAGCATTCAAGCACGCTTGCAAAAGCAAGCAGTGAAGGAGGCCACTAGTGAGCTCACAAAGCTCTTCATACAGTGTGCAATACCCTTTCATGTGGCGAAGACTACACGATGGAGGAAGGCCATGAGAGCCGTAAGCCGCATTGGGTATGAATGGGAAGGGCCTACATATGAGGCCTTGCGGACAAGAGAGCTAAGAAGAGAGAGGGAATGTGAGGAAGACCAAATGAAGCCCTTGAAAGAGACTTGGAAAAAATATGGATGCACACTCTTATGCGATGGATGGTCAGATGCACGCAAGAGGAATGTGTACAATATTTTAGTGTCTTCTTGCAAGGGAACCATGTTCTTGAGAGCCATAGACGCTTCCACTGCAGGTACAGTGATTACAGGGCTGTATATTTGGGAGCATTTACGGGCAGCCATTATGGAGATAGGTGTTGAGTATGTGGTGCAGGTGGTGACGGATAATGGCAGCAATTGTGTGTCAATGGGTGCCATGTTAGAAGATGGGTTCCCTAAGATTGTGTGGACACCCTCTGCCTCACATTGCCTTGATCTTTTGATCGAGGACCTAGGGAAGATACCTTGGATTGATGTCATCTTCTCCACAGCCCGCAGTATCGTGAAGTTTGTCACGAAGAGACCCAAAGTCCTCAGCATCTATCGGGCTTACAGTGACCTTGAGCTATTGAAACCTCCAGCCACAAGGTTTGCTTACATGTTCATAGTGGTGGAGAGGCTTGTGCGAGTGCGCCAGGGCTTGTTGCGCACGGTTGTGTCTCGGGAGTGGGGAGATTGGGATGATAGAGGCCAAGCAAAGTCTATCAAATTTTTTCGCATGATCATGGATGAGTCTTGGTGGAATCAGGCGGAGGCATTAATCAAATCGATTAATCCTATCTACACGGTGCTTCGCATCACAGACATGGAGGGAAGCACATTAGGGCTCTTGTACGAGTTTATGGACAAGATTGGAGAGACCCTCAACAGAAACACTTCCCTATCGCCTGATAAGTAAGACTTTTTACTTTTGTAATATGTATAATTATTGCAGTTACTAAATGGCAATTTGTTATCATGAAGCCTGGAATTTTCAGATATATATTATGTATGTACTATTATCTATAGTCTATGAATTTTGCATGAATAATGCATTCTAATTTCTTGTGGCATGATTTAGGGTTGAGTCCATCCGTGCTATATGGAATAAGCGGTGGAATTGGTTCCACCGCCCAATCCATGCGGTGGCACATGTATTGCATCCGCTCTGGCTCAGTCAAGAGCAATATGAGAATGACGAGTTGGAGGCGGGGATGCAACAGTATCTACAAAATTGGACGGGTGGTGACTTGGAGATGCAACGAAGACTGGAGGATGAACTTCTATTGTTCCGCAATCACAGCCTCTCCTTTGGTCGACCTACG